>NC_044916.1:7984333-8018505 GCF_003576645.1 Ipomoea triloba
TTTTTTTTTTTTTTTTTTTTTTTTTTTTTTTTTTTTTTTTTTTTTTTACGGACTCTTATTGTCACACTCTTATGATAAAGGATATCAAACTAAAATATGTGTTCCAACTAAAAGTTTAAATTAAAAATGAAATTATAAATTTATATTTCATATATTATATGCTCAACAATCATTATAATCTAACATGGTCACCCATTAATTTTCAGTCATTATTTATTTCTCACTTTCTCCTATATATACACACACGACGCATTAATTGGATCTAGGTGATTGAGAATAGGGTTGAATGAGAATCGAACACCCCTAAAGTACTTAAATTATTTGATAATTTGACATTATGTCTACACTAATAAAAGCAAAACATCTTAAACCAAAGTACTGAACAACACTAGGTTTCAATTATATATATCCAAACCAACCATAAAACAAAATTACAAAAAAAATAATAATAATAAAAAAATCATGCACCATTATTAAAAAATAAAAAATAAAAAAATTCCATCAAATCACACATCAAGCTTCAAAATGAATATATACATGGTGGGATATGACCCTGGAGTAGTATCAATTCGGCCCAAATTGTGTAGGCTTAAGCTTGCTAAGATTTGGACTTAATAGCACATTCACTAATATATTAAAAATTCGATATCTTAGATGACTTTTTTAGTATCACGTGGTATAACCTTGTGGTGCAATTAGAGTTTTATTATTATTTGTTTTCCTTCATACTGCTTGATAATCACATGTTGTGAGATACAACTGCTTAAAACAAGTTTTGATTGAATCTCATTTGAGATAACTCTTTTTTAGAATATATATATATATATATATATATATATATATATATATATATATATATATATATATATATATATGCGTTCAAATGAGAACGCACAGCCCAGGAGAGAACTGCGAACCAATCGCCGCGCGCCACGTGTCCAGATGTAGTTGCACCTAAGATTATAATTAGGTGCACTTAGGTGCATGAATGTTAACAAGGTAAATTACTTGCATTTGTACATGAAAATAGGTGCACAAGTGCATGTAAAATGTATTACATGTGCAAGTAAAATGTACATTGAGCATCAATACTATGTGCACCTAACTTTATAACTAGTTGCACCTAATGGTATAATTAGTTGCACCTAGGTGCACGAATGTTAATATGATTTTGAGACTTTATATATATTTAAGCTAAGTGACTTAAATTTGAACCAACACCTCTTAAAGAGGTTTAAAGTATAAAATTCATCGGTCTTAATTGTTTTTAGAGTAATGTTAGGTATCCCTGCTAAAACTTTCCCTCTTAATGTGGCAACATCTAATTAGATTATTTAATATTTAATTAAAAGTGTGTAGGGCCAACCAAAATATGTGACAACATCAATTAAATATATGTCACATTATGAGGGGAAAATGTTAGGATAAAATTTAGAAGGGGTAAATAAAAGTTTCCAAGTTTTTAATTCATAGCTATGGACTATGAGGGGAAAATGTTAGGATAAAATTTAGAAGGGGTAAATAAAAGTTTCCAAGTTTTTAATTCATAGCTATGGACTAGGGAAGGGTTTAACCATTAATTTTCTTCATATAAGAAGTAAAGAAGCTTTTCATACATATAAAAGATAATTTAGTACACTATAAAACTTAGGAAAAAATGTTTTTTTTTTTAGTCCATATTTAATAGTGTACAATTAGTGAAATCAGTTTATTCATCGCTGGGCTCAAATCCAATCCCTAATAGCATCTCATTTGTGCAATGTTCGTCAATTAGAATCTTGGGGTTCCATGGTTTTTTTTTTTTTTTTTTTTTTTTTTTTTTTAGAACTACTGACTCTGTTACAGTGCAGTATATGTTCATAACTACTTTCTCAACTCACTGAAACACAAAGAGTCAATATCGCCTCAACTGAGACTCTATGGTTTAATAATGAGTAAACTCCATCGTGTCAAATGGCCTCTCTTCTTGTTGCATACCATCTCCTATAGCAATGGTAGTTTGTGTTATCCCAAGGGAGGTCTACTACCGCTCTACATTTTAAATTCACCAAGGAGTAGTCAAGTTGGTCGCTCATATATATATGATTCATCAATCGCGCTTCAAATGATGCCGCTATCGATCTACTCAATAAGTATTTATTATAATTAGTTATTTGTGACTTGTGAGGCGAACATTTCTTCAAACATTTGATACAAACTCTAGTTGTTCATATTTAAATATATATTTTTTCTTTCTACATTCAATAGGTACACGAGAAAATTAAAGACATTCACAATGAAATAGCACAATATAGTTGTTATAATCCTAAAATGTTATAAGGTAACTCTTTCTTCGAGTAAACTCCATAAAAGAGAATGGGAAGAACATGCAACAGAATAGAAGACTAGAGACAAGAAGTCAATAATATTCATTCAACGATAGATTTTTAATACATTAGGTCTCTTTACATGCTATTTAGTTAATTCATAGGGAAAAATGTGAAATAAATCCACAAACTATTTAGAAAATTACAATTACACCCTCGAACTAAAAAAAGCTTTGCATCCACCCCCAAACTCTAAAAATATAATGTGAAATTAGTAATTTTAGCATGTTATGTTAGTTTTGAGTTCAAGGGTGTATTTGAACGTTTCTCAATAACTTGGACTTATTTGATCATTTTTTCTAATTAATATAATTAGTTATTTAATAATATCTTCTTCTCCCTCAAGGTTGAATCTCCAACCCTAAGGGTTCCCACGCCACAGCCCGACAAAACATCTTGGAGGATGTAAATCATGGTAACTCAAATGAACACAGAAATTAGACCTTTGCTCACTGCGCACAACAAGCCACATCTATGCATTTTCTGAATCTCTAGGCACATCTCAACTACATATGTTCCAAACTGTAGAATATTTTTTTCTCCATTATCACGCAAAAAGGGAAAGTATTTGACCCTATCAAAATATTAATGATGCTTTTAATAATAACAAGTTGTAAACAATCTCGTCCTTCAATTCTAGCCCACCACACAATTCTGGCCTGGTCCGACCAGTTTTTGGTAGAATGTCAAGATTTATGACCAGCTGACTGTTGCCAGAATTGGATATTATTGAAGCATCCATGGTTCATCGCACCACTTTCTTTAATTATTTTATTTAGAATCATTTCTACTTTAGGTCGTCTTATGAGTACTATTCAAACAATTTTGGTTTTCAGTCACATTAATTTATGAGTTAATACCTATTTTGGTCCCTCAACTATAGCGTAATACTTGATTTTGTCCTATAGAATTGAAAGTACCCAATTTAGTCATCTAACTTGTAAAATTATGCTCAATTTGGTCCTTCGTTACAATTTCCATCCACCAGCCGTTATATAGAGGGGCAAAACCGTCATTTTCAATAGTCGAGGGACCAAAATGGGTACTTAATAGTCGAGGGACCAAAATGGCTACTACCACATATTATTATTACTATTATTATTATTATTATTATTATTATTATTGGGACAATATCTCTTAGTTTAGTTATGTATATCAACACTAGGGGTGTGTAATCTATTAATCGTACCATTTTAACCGAAGTTTTTAAATCTTTAACCATTAATCGAGCCAAATTGAAATTGTTTTCGATTAATCGGTCGGTTAACAGATTAACCGAACTTTTTAAAGCTAAACTTCTAAATCCTAAAAATAATACCTATTATAATAAATGTAATTAAAATAATACATATAATAATAAATCCATAAGAAAATATAGAAAAAAAATATCATAAAAACATTACAAATTTATAGAGATTATACATATTAGAATTAACCGAAAATGTTCAGTTAAAAATAGTTAACCGACAATTTCGAACCCAATTAACCGTTAATTAAAACTTTAAAAAACCTTTAACCATTAACCAAACCGAACGGTTAACCATTGTTTAACTAAAATTTTTCGGTTGGGTTAATGGCTAAATGTATTTTTTAAAAATTACGGTTAACGGTTAATTGGGTTCGAATTTGGATTCGGTTAATGGTTCAAAGTTTTCTAAAATTTCAATTAATGATTAATTGGGTTCGAAAGTGTCGATTAACCATTTTTAACTGAACTTTTGCAGTTCGGTTAATCGTTAAATGTTTTTTAAAATTTTGATTAACGGGTAATTGGGTTCGAAATTGTCGGTTAACCGAAATTCTAAACATATATATAACTAAATAAATAAATATATAATCTAATATGTAAAATCTCTATAAATTTGTAATGTTTTTATGATATTATTTTTGTATATTTTCTTATAGATTTATTACTATATCTATTATTTTAATTGAATTTATTATTATAGGTATTATTTTTAGGATTTAGAAATTTAACTTTAAAAAGTTTGGTTAATATATTAACCGACCGATTAATTCAAAAAAAATTCAATTCAATTTAGTTAATGGTTAAAGTTTTAAAAACTTTGATTAAAACGGTTCGGTTAATAGATTACACACCCCTAGCGTTGATATATATAACTAAACTAAGAGACATTGTCCCAATATTAAATATAATAATAATAATAATAATAATAATAATAATAATACCCATTTTGGTCCATCGACTATTAAGTACCCATTTCGGTCCCTCGACTATTGAAAATGACGGTTTTGCCCCCTTTTATAACGGCTGATGGATGGAAATTATAACGGAGGACCAAATTGAGTATATTTTACAAGTTAGAGGACTAAATTAGGTAATTTTAATTCTATGGGACAAAATCAAGTATTACGCTATAGTCGAGGGACCAAAATGGGTCTTAACTCTTAATTTATTGTCTAACTTTTGTTTTTTTGTCACTTGATTAGTCTGACCAAATCTCAAATAGACAGTAGGTGAAACTCATCAAAGTACCTATTAAAAAATATATGGGGTTGTTTACTAAATTGAAAAATTGAAGAACATTTCGGAGAAACAGAAAATTGGAGAAGTGGAAAAATAGAAAATGTATTTTCTCTCCAAAAGCACCAAAATGTAGTATAGTTATGAAGTGGAGATGCAATGTATCCAGACAATATTCTACAGAAGCTTTTGTCAAAAATAACTCAGTGTGAAAAAAAATATCCATTATTCATGTTGTAGAATTCTTTTTTTTTTTTCTCTATAATGAAGAAAAACTTATAAAGAAGAAAGAAGATCAAACAAAGTTTTTAAAACTATTATTAACAATTTCCATGCCAAATAAGCAATATCAATATTATGTGCCATTCAACATGGAGTAGTTAACAAGTAAAATTAGTAAAAGTCTGATGATTGCATGATTTTATTAAGTTTGAGGATTTTGTTGAAGTTTTTAAAAGTTTGATGGATTAGTTGCATGTCATTGATAATAATTGAAGTAGTGCTTATTTGACACTTATTTCAAATAATATTTAGGGACTAAGAGCATCCATCTCAATGGATATTTTGGGGGTTCTTAGAACAGTGTATGATGATTTGGAAAAGTGAGAAGGTAAGAGAGAGAAGAATTAGTTTATTCTGCAAATATGGGTTATTGGAACAGTGTAAATAAGCATAAAATAAACGAAATCACGCGCAACGAAATCACGCGCGTTTTGGGCACTGCAACGCCCAGCGGGGCGCGTGCACGGCTCGTTGGGGCGTTGCTTATCCATCTGATTTTTTCTTTTTAATTGTCCTTTGCGTCAGGCCATCATTAATGCAGTCACTTTTTGCTTTGTTTTTCTTTTTCTTTCATTTTGTTTTTACTCCCTCTCTCTCCTAGGTGTAACATAAATTACATCCTTGGCTGATATTGATGCTCTAAATGTTAAAGATATGTAATATCTGTAAGGCCCGCAAACTAGAGTCCACATTGCATTTGCATTATAGATCCTAGTTAAAAACAACTATGCATTTGACTGAGAAAGAAGTCAAAGAGAAGAGACAGGGAGTTGATGATGGCGTGAATTGGACATCACCCCCCCTTTTTACAGGCTACATGTCATGGACAAGTGTGTGGATCACAATGGTACACTCTATCATCCTCAACCATACGCGTGTCTTGTTAAGAGGCAAGCTTTCCTGCCAAACCATCTTACACGTGCCACATTGCAAGACACGATCGAGGTCCCAACTAACCACCCAAAGGCCTTGCCACTTGTATGCCCCCAATTCACCCCCACCATTTGTCAAACCCCAAGTGGTCTGCCACACCTGGCTGAACCAAGCACAAGCCTTTCGGTTACTAGTGGACGAACTGGATAATCTGACAAGGGGCAAGAAAGCCCCCGTGGCATCGCGCAAGGGCCGGTCAGCCAAGGTAAGCCACCCCCAAGCAAATCGGGGTCAGGGACCCCCTTCTTGTGTTTCTTAGGTTTTGATTCATTTAGTATTGCCAAATGCGTCCTTAGTCCCTTCCTAGAAAAAGCATACATGTACTTTTTTAAATGAGCTTCCCTCTAGGCTCAGCCGCTCAAGTCAAAGCCCATCATTGGCAAATTATACTATGGACCATGATCCATATTGCAATATGGACTGTTGATAAATATTTATTTTTAGTATGAATGTTCTTTTTAATATAATGAATGTTTTAGATAGCAAACCAAAAAAAGAGCATTCAGTATATTAAAAATGAACCTTCCAAAAATGAACATTCAATGTACTAAAAATGAACCTTTAGTATACTAAAAATGAATCTTATACTCTTTCAAAAAAAATGAATCTTATACAATTAATTTATCTTATAAGGTAGACCATGATCCATGATATAATGATTGCCCCACTTCAATTATCTTCGGGTTATGCCCCAGACCCATCAGGCATCATAGAGCATTGGTAACTGAACAATTTTTTTGAGTTACTTTTTAATTGTTTGACTTAGTAATAAAATTTAAAAAAAAAAAAAACAAAAAAAGTAATGAAGCACGAAGAGCCAATAGCGATTCCACTAAAGCTCGAACTCACCCCCTCCCATGTGGGGTACAATCGGATGTCACTAGACCACAAGGTATTTGGCAGCAGCATTCCATGTTAATGTATAGTAAAAACTCAGTTTTCTTCCTACAGACTTTATATATTAAGCGCCCTTGTTTTTACTTTGCCCTAAACCTGTAAACTGATAGGACTGACCTTGTACATTTGTCCTCAAAAGTATTATATTTTTCTTATAAGTAACAAACATTTTATTCATGATTTACTATTACATTTAATAGTATAAGTATTACATTTGCATATTGATTCAACCCGACCTATCTCACAAATAAATATACATGAAACGATCTCGCATAAGCGTGACTCATAAAATTTTGGGTAAACACCAGCCATCCTAATTTCCATTCACTCCGGCCAGGCTTGCAGGGTATTTTGAGTTGAAAAGACGTTCTAAAAAGTAATTCAAAATGGTTGAATAAAGGATTAGTAATAAAAGTCATACATTTAAACTTATTTAAATCATTCACTTCTCAATTTGTGCAATCATATTATTGTGCATTGTATACAATAGAGTAATTGAGCGGGTTGAATTGTCACTTCCAAAACCGGTCAAAAATGAATTTAATTTAATAGTATGTCAATTTATTTGGGTTTAAAGAAAATCATATAATTCCTCAAAAAAATCATATAAAATTCAATTTATTTAACATCAATTAACAGTAGTAAATCAAATTAAATAAAAAAAAAACATTGTAATACAGATACCTCAGAAGTAATTTGACCAATCGAAGATGAAATGGTATGCGAGATGGTGGTTTGACTGGAACAGTGTGGAGTGTTTATGTTCAAATTTGTTTGCGTTGAATGGTGAAGGGTTGACTTTGATCTGAATATCCACCCAATGTACGAGTTGTCACTCGTAAGTTTAAAAACGTGAATCACAAAAACAAAGCTTGACAGGATTGAACGGAACGTTCAAAAACTCCCATTATTTGGACAAGTAATCTACAATCCAATTGGGATGTAAAGGTTAGAAAGAATCCTTGAATATATCCCATCCGGGTGCCATTTTTTGAGAGTTTTTAGTCTTACGTCTTCCAAAATTAAATAATTTAATTCTAAGTTTTAAATTATAGTCATAGTTTTTAAAGAGTAGTGCTAGCTATTCACCCCTTTAAAATTTCCCTACTGACATGACGTACACTATTTGATTAAATATATTAATTTTTTATTAAACATTGATGGGATCAGTCATTCGTTCATAACACCCAATAGTTGTAAGTAATGTTAAAAGAAAGAAAATTAAGAGGGAAAAAATTAGGAGTAGAAAATATTTTTTTTTCTTTAAATTATTTTGTAATTCTTCAACTTTTATAACTTAGTTTAAAGTTAACTTGATTGACTTTATTTACATTCCTGTGTATACAAATATTGAACCTCGTTCAGGTTCATGTTATTGTTTATATGTTCAAATAAAGCTTGCCTACATACATTTCAGATTTTTACAAAAACAACTTCTTCTTACTCAAAAACCATCCGAAAGTTGTTCTTGTTCAGTAATGAACCAAAAACCAAGTTCTTCTGCAGCTCTGGCATGTACAAAACATTCTTTATAGTAAGCTCTTTTCCAAAGGTCATTTTTGAGAACCACCTTATCCATGCCTTCCATAACAGATGGTGCAGAATTTCCCATCCATGTTTTCTCACAATTAGTCGTCTCAAAGGTAGTAAACAATTCACGATTGGAACACATATGTCGTGTCGCACCGGTACCAATGGACCACTATGTTTGATTCGAACCAACCAAGTTAACCTCGACCACCATTATCGAGAGGATGATTTCAGACTCTTTTTATTGACCTACACCACATTAGATTCAAAATTATTATTCTTCTTCTTAGGCTCTTTCCAATCACCCGATTTGTGGCCCGTATTGCCAGAATTGAAGCATTTTTCGTGGAATTGCTTCTCATTAATTATTCTTTAAGTCCTTCTCAGTCGGAGGCAACAAGTGAATAATAGATTTATAGATTCCACTTGAAAGGCTTCACTCACGATCATTCCTTCGTCACACATCTCATGGAAGATCATTTGCATGTCTTCAACATGACTCAAGATGATCCTGAAATCCACTATTTTATAATCAAGGAATCTTTACTCTTATACATCATGTCCAAAGATTTCCATAACCCCTTAGTTGTTTTATGTTTACGGTATACACTGTACAACAAGTCACACAAAGCATTCAAATGTAGTTTAGACATAGGAAATCAAAAAATTTCCAAGCCTCTGCTCTAACCGTTTGAGCGTTATACTACTCATGTTTCTTTCCAATAGGAACCGTCTCGATCAAAAAACCATGCCAAGCTGATGAGAGACGCAAGGTAGAACAACGTTTTATGTTGCCACCCTTTGAAATTTAACTCAATGAATTTCAAAGGTCTTTCAACCAATCCAGTTGGTACCGTCACATGCACCTGCGTTGTAGGGATATACCCTTAATTAGATGCCACCACCAGTTTGCGATCAAAATTTACCGGAGTTTCAGAATGTAGTGCAACATCATTGTCGCTTCGGCCATTATTGTTTGAATGTGCACCACGAGCAACATTCACGTTTCCACTTTCAACGGTAGTGGAAGCCATCGACTAATTCAAGAAAAATCAGTTTTAAGATTGTAGGGAAAAATAAATCGATAAATCAAAATTATTTATAAAAATATAAATAAAAGGGGATTCAAATTTTTAGAAAAATAATCCCAACGAACAAAAGAAGTCGAAGGAAATCTAAGTCGTGTATAGCACACACTCTCCTTAAAACCGATGTGTTACATACCGAGCATGCTAGGAGGCTTGTAGCGTCGTCTCCCAAGATTTAAAAAAAAAAAAAAAAACAATCCGAAATTTTTAGGAAGTGTTGGCAGAATTTTCAAAGAAAATAGTTTTTGAGAGATAACATCTAGCTATACAATTCAAACTCCCTTTAATTAAAAGAGTATATATACTAGTGCAAATTAATTAATTTCCTAAATCAATGTGGGACAAAAGCTCCCTCCCTTCATTTCCACCTTCATTTTCTAACTCAAATAAATTTATTTTGAAAATTAATCTCTCATTTATCCATTATCCGTTTAGAGCATACAATATATCAATTTTTTCGTCTCTCACTTCGAAAAAGCCAAATATACTCGGACCCGGCCCAAAATAAAAGTGGACCCAATATATATTTGCACCACAAAATAGCCACCTTAAAATGTTACGGAGTATTTTTTATAAAAATTTCCAACAATTTTTTCAACAAGAAATTGGGGAAGTAGTGATTATGGTTGTGGTTGCATGCAATGATGAAAAATTTTACTTAACATTGTGGTTGCATTCAATTTAATGATGAAAAGTTTTACTTAACAATGAAAACCAACAATCTGACGAGTTAGTACAAAGGCAAAATTATTACTATTATTATTACTACATCAAATTAGTCCCATAAATTCTAAAATCAAATAAACAACTAACCACGCTCTTTATTAAACAAATCAAGATCGATTTTATCTAACCTAATTAAACAACTCCAAAACCAGGAAGAGAACAACCTAGTCAACGTCAGACGATTGGCGAATAAGTCAATACCAAAACTCCAGCTTTTCCACCAAAAATAATTATGTTATTTGTGAACACAATACAATGATACATAAACTGACTTCACAAAGCAAAGTATTATATTCCTGGAACTAAAATTTGTTTCGTGTCATTATGATGCTATTATGGACTTATTATAATGAAAGCTTTGCCCACATCTCCGTTTAATTATTAATTTTCTTATTAATATAACAGTTTGTGTTATATTTGTATACGTAAAAGATGGATTGAAGGAAGATATAAGAAGTTTTTGTTTATTATTTGAATTATAAAAAGCAAAAGGTTGAGAAAGTCTGCTTTTTTGTTGTGACCTACTCCAAATTGTTTAAGGTCATGTTTTGCCTAAAACCAAGTAGATAAAGAGCTTTAAAAAAGATATTTAAGAAAAAAAAATTGAAGAAACATTTTGATACAAACATAGTGGAGTTGAAGTATATTGGGATTACAATATTAATACTTGATTAGTTATCTAAAATGATAAATATTTATTATCAGTGTTAAGAATTTAGTTTGAGTATACGTTGTAATCTTAGATAAGAGATTCAAATTTCAATCATGAAATAGAAATTCTTACTCATCTCAATTCTTAAAAAAAAATTAAAAAAAATTACTAGTTTGAAAATCATATTTCTTTCTCCTCAAAATTTCTTAGGTGCATGTCCCCATTCTCTTGAATAATGAATTTAAAGAATTCGCACTTTGAAAGATGTTATCTTGATATATTGTGTAATTAAGAAGTATCATTTTTTTTAGATATATAACAAAGGAAATTTATTGTCATCATCTAAGAGTATGTATTAGGTAAATATTGATCTTTTGTAATATTCTACAACTCACACAAGAGAAGTAAACTGCGTTAAAAATGTTTGTGTGATAAATTAGGCCGAAAAGATGTTTGAAAAAAAAAACACGTTAGCATCAAGTAAGAAATACTTCTTATTGTGCGCATGGACAACTCAATTGGTCACATAGGTGAAATTTGAGAAGAAAGACTAGAGATCGAGTCTCACCAATGGTACAGTAGTTCTTTTATGTTCAGCTGAGTTACATTCTCCAACTACTTTGTCGGGTTGAAACGTGAGGGTCCTTGAGATTGGGGATTTAACCTTTATGGAAAAAAGAAATACTTGTTATCATTTTTGAAATATAAGTGAATACTTTCGATTTTTTTATAAAGTTCAATAAATATCCATATCTTCTTAAAAAGAGTGCTTTCCATAATGTTTTAAATTGAAGTTCAGCCCTACCAAGAGGGAAAAAAATATTGTTTTGGGTGGGTAAGAGATATAATAAATTCCTAACCAAACAAATACTAAGATAAGGAAACCCTTCAATTCATCTCACTAAACAATATTCTGGGTACGTATGTAGATTGGTGGCTCCCATCTGAGAATTTTATCAAATATACATGAAAACCTTACTTTGTAAAAAATATCAAGCAATGATTTTTGTAAAATTATCATTTGTCACCGAAACGTAGCATAATTTGTGCTTGACTTGATGTCACCATTGAAGGTGACAGTGTGGGATTTCAAATTACATTGAAAACATGAATAGGAAAAGAGTCCATGATGATGGAAGGTATGGATTGGATCCCTTGTATAGGCATGAAGACTAGGTCTAACTAGTGGGATAATTGCGCAACTCGCAATTTGCCTTTGCAATAGCTTTAAAGGCGGGGTCTTGTGCGTTTAGAATTAGTCTAACAGAGCTGAGATCACCTAACTGACCTAAGTATAAAGAATATATATATATATATATATATATATATATATATATAACCCCCGAGACTAGAAATAATTGGTTCGTCACCTAACTTAAAAGGTCATGACTGGAGGCCGCAGTATATATTACAGTTTAGATCCCACTGGAAACATGCAGGCCAGGTTTGAATTGGTCCCTTGTGTGCACACGAAAATTAGGATCTTACCAATGTAGCTCTAGGGGTGAGGCTTTGTAGGCTTACGATTAGTCCAGCGAAAAGAATATAATTTAAAAAATAAATAAATACAATTAATTGTTGTGGATGATGTATCATGTATATAACTTCTGGATATGTTTAATTTGAGAGAGATTGAGAGAGAGATTACCATTTTGAACACATTATTATCCAAACTCACATCACATGGGAAATCCGACAAAAGCATAGAGACTTCCTCCACAAGACTTCAGTTTGGTCCGGTCCGTCTAGCTGGCAACGAATAAGCAGCTAAGGCTTATCGTCTTGGGCCGACCTCATAGCTTGCTTCGCCTTTTCTGCTCAACAACGCCACCGGCTAACGGTTGGGAAATGCCAATCTCTATATGCTCAATTCAACGTACCCATAGCCTGCATTTCACTTTTTATGCATTTTTTCTTTCTCTAGCTCTTTGCCTGTGGGGAACCACCATTTTATTTCAACAAGCTTTTTGTTGTGTATGTCACAAGCCTACTTGGTCGAGAAAAATACCAATCAACACAACTTAGACCCTGTTTGGTAATTAATCAGCCTATTATTAGTCAATTTTAGCTTATTTAATCATTATTAGTTGTTTGGTTAATAAGCTTTTGTAACTCCAAAATACTAAAATTCAAAAGGCTACTCAAAACAGTCTTTTCAATTAGCTTTTTGAGAAAAGAAATTATACCAAACAGCTATCAGCTAACAGCTAATTTATCAAACAACTTTCTACAATCAGCCAATGTTATCAATTAATCATACCTTCAAATCCAAACAGTCAACCCAATCAGCCAACAGCCATTTACCAAACAGGGCCTTAGTCTACAAGAGTTAATGTAGTCGACCTACGTACACCCGCAACACTAAAGACCTAGGCTAACTTGGCTGGTCAGGAAAAATGTCGGTCAACTAAACTAGACGACCTGTAAAAACTAACTGAACTTGCACACAATCATGTACTTGCACACAATCTGCCATTCAAAAACCAACTGAACTACCTGTATAGACACAATCCTTAAATACATAGTTAAAAGCATATACTTGTTACATAGTTAAAATACATAGTCAGTGAAAGTGAGATTTCATTAGATATAATAAATGTATTAATAATGTAATCAGTTACAGTGAAAATTTATACATTATACATGTAGGAATTTTATTTTAGAAAATAAATTTCTCAAAAATATAATTCGTAGAAAATTTAGTTTGTAAATATTTTCTCAAAAATATACAAGAACGAGATTTATTCGATTCAAAGCATATGCAAGCAACACACACTTTCCTTAAAATTGTGTAGAAATTTTTCAAGTGCTAAAACATTACTTGTTTGTGTTGAGAATTATATTTTCAAACAAACATTCTACAAGCATTGGCGAGAGCTTTCTAACAACACACTTCAAACCCCTCCAAATATGAAAATATATTTATACCAGTGTAAACTTATATACTTTTTCAATGTGAACAAAGACTACTCCATTTTTCTAACTTTATAGGTATTCATGCATTAAATCAATTTTTCATTCACCAATTATTCAATTTGAATGTATTAATATACAATTCATTATCCACTAAAAACATGAGAATCCAAATCTAATTTTTTTTGGGTGAAAAACGAGAGGCAGGGCCTCAGGTTAGCGGATTCTCTGAGTGGCATCCCCATTCGCGTCTGCAAGCAGAAGTATTATCAAGTCAACCGGGAGTCTTGATAAAACAACCCGAATTAGCTAGTAATGGGCACTACTCAATAAATTATTACCTCAAATAATGATCACTTAAATGACATTTATAGCTAATGTTTCCAACATTGCTTTCTTTTTTGCACACTTATATTTTCTTTTCAATTTTAAGCTCTTTTCCCCCCTCATTTAAGTTATTAACGTTATTAAATATTATAATTTGTACATTATGCTTTCTTGCACACTTAAAAACTCTTTAGTTTAATTTTATAGTTTTTCTTCTTTGTTAAATTCATAATATCAATTATTTCTATTATCTGATCTGTATTTCATTATAATTTTACTTTCTTTTTTGATTGTTTAATTAATCGTGTAATGCATGGAATTATTATTATTATTATTATTATTATTATTATTATTATTATTATTATTATTACAATGAAATAAATTGTGTGTTGCGGGTACATCATGTTTTGATGTGGCCCACGATCGACACCAAATAGACTGCTTAGATCAATCATGCAAACCAATAGAAGCAGGCTGTTTCTGTTCGCTAATTTGGCCTTTCATTGATGGGAAACTTAGTGGATAAGATCGGATGACTTTTCATGGGATCGGAATACTTTAATTTTTGCAAAGACGTGTTTCAATTCCAATTTTGTAGGGTATATATATACACAATCAAGCCTCTGTTTATTAGTTGTGTTCATATTATCTGTTTTTTTTTTTTTTTTGGTATGGAATTTATCTTCTACGACGACCACAGTGTAATCTTATTAATCTGTATTAGCATTATTATCCAATTTAATAATAATAATAATAGCGATCATCACAATTCATCTTACATAATACAAAGTATAATACATGTATAAATAACTTTTAAAAGTTTATATAATCCTCCTGACATAATTACTAACTTGCGTGAAGTATTTTTCCCAATATAAATATCTTTCCACTTTGATTGTTTCAACACCTACACAAAAGAATGTTGACCAGATAAATTATATATTATGAGTTTCCGCTTTTTCACTTTAATCAATATGCATCACTTTCACATAATTAACCTTTCGTCCTACAGATTTTTGCATGTCAAATTGATGCAGACGGAAAAGGGAAAATGAAATCAGGAATTGAATAACGCTTACATTCTAAAAATTGAAAAGAGAGAAAAAAATGAAAGAAAGAAAAGAAGAGAGACCAAGAGTAAGTTAGAAACTTGGAAAATGTTTTTTGAAAAATGATTTTTAAAAAATGACTTATTTTTAAAAAATATTTTAATTTTCTGGTGTTTGGTTAAATATTAAAAAAATTATATATTTTTTTACTTGGTTGAAAGTTAAGAAATTACTTTTTATGTTTGATTCATTTTCTTAAAAATGAAAATATTATAATAATAATAATTATAATAATAATAATAATAATAATAATAATAATAATAATAATAATATGCGGTGATGGTAGTGGTATGGCAGTAGTGGTGGTGGTTGTGGTGGTGGTGGTATGGTAGTAGTGGTGGTGCGTGGTGAAAATGGTGGTGTTGGTGTTGGTGATGGTGATAGTAGTGGTGATGGTGTGGTAGTGGTGGTGGTTGTACGTGGTTGTGGTGGTGTTGGTGTGGGTGGTACTGTGGTAGTGGTGATGATGGCGATGGTGGTGGTGGTGTGATAGTGATGGTGGTTGTGGCTGGTGTGTGGTATTGGTGGTGGTGGTGGTTGTCGTCGTCGTGTGGTAGTGACTGTGGTGGTGTTGGTGGTGGTGGTATTGGTGGTAATGGTGGTTGTTGTCGTCGTCGTCGTGTGGTAGTGACTGTGGTGGTGGTGGTGGTGGTGGTATTGGTGGCGATCGTGGTGGTGGTGGTGGGGTGGTAGTGATAGTGGTGGTGGTTGTTGTGGTGTTGGTGGTGATTGTGGTGGCGGTCACACTAATAGTGCGGAAATTAACTTTAAAAAGAAGAGAGGGAAGAGAGATAGAAAATAAAGAATCCAAAATATATGTCTTCCGACGAAAAGACTTTGGAAGATATTTTTCGTCAAATTGAGTCTTTTTTTCTGTTAACTAGAATGAATTTTTCTCTGATTTGAGTACCCAAACACTGAAAATCCAGAAAATGACTTTTGGAAATCATTTTCTAGGTTTCCAAATAGACCATAAATCGAATAATTAGCAATTAATAGAATTATGTTATAATTACTACATATTTCCTAATATTCAGATCCTAATGTAAAAAATAAAATAAAAATTAAAAAAAAATGAAATAATGTAAAATTATTTAACTTGCTCTTTTTCTCGTATTTGATTACTGATTTTTAGTTATGGGTATATGACCGATCGACGAATATATAAGTAGTCAATGATATAAAAAAAAAATTGTTATTGTCACGTCATAATGTAAATAGTAAAAAATAAATTCAAAAGATTAAATAGCAATTTTTTCTGATCTTAACAAATAAATTAAATTAGAATTGTATATTTTTTTAAAAAAATGATAAATTGACAGGTACAATATATCATTTTCAATTAAATTAGAATTGTATATCATTGGTTTATGCTCACCACTTCAAGTAGAATCCTGGGCTCAGCTCTTCTCAAAGGTTTACAGCTTGCTGCCTCACTCGGATTCAGGAAAGTTATAATTGAGAGCGACTTCAGTGTGGTTATAGAAAGAATGGCTAATATGCTTGATGAAAATAGAGTGGTCTCAAACTTACTCCTGGCCTGCAAACATGAGATACGCCAATTTGATGAAGTGAAATTCACATTGGTAGCCTGCGAACAGAACGCTGTAGCAGATTTCCTAGCTAAACTAGCCAAGCAATTCCCGCAAGGAGTACACATTCTCCCCAACCCACCAGATGCTGCATATAGAATACCGGAGGATGATATAGCTGGAATTCCACAATGGCGTTTTGTAACTAGCTCTAGCTTAGTAGTAGCTTGATCCCCTGGGTGCCCCCTTCCATTAAGAAATAAAAAAAAAAAAATAGTGCTTTAAAAAAAATTATATCGCTATAGAAACTCTTATTTTTAATATACATATGCATACATACACACCAGTAAAAACGAAAGGCAAATTAACAAGAATAATCAAAGAAATCAAAGCCATGAAATGTCAATATATACTATTAACCATTAATTTCTTACCTATGTAACACGGAAAAAAAAAAAAGAAAAAAAAAGGATACACCAATTTAAAAAAGGGAAAAAGGTCAAATAAGCCCTCCAACTTTACCTAAGGAGTCAATTAGGCCCCTGAACATTTTAAAGTAGCAATTAAACCCATCAACATTATATTTTGATGCAAAAAAGTCCATAAGCCTATTAATGACCTGTGATCACAGGTCATTAAGATTCCGGTCAAATTTTCGGCACACTCAGACTATATTCCGGCACAAAATCCAGTGGTTGCCTTCTCCAGTGAGTCACCGACGACCGTCGAACGGTCGCCCTTGACTTTTGTGCCGGAATATGGGTGCTGAAAATTTGACCGGAATCCTAGTGACCTGTGATCACAGGTCATTAACAGGTTTATGGACTTTTTTGCATCAAAATACAATGTTGATGGGTTTAATTGCTACTTTAAAATGTTCAGGGGCCTAATTGACTCCTTAGGTAAAGTTGGAGGGCTTATTTGACCCTTTTCCCTTTAAAAAATATGTAAGAAATAAAACGTGAAAAAAATGTAAATATTAAAAAATAAAAATGTGTATTTGTAAATATTTTTAAAAATATGCTTAAATATTTTTAAAAATAAGCTTCCACCGCTGGCCTCCGGTCGGAGCTCTAATGGAGCTTTGAGCCGGCGATTTTGGTCACCTTCTATGTTTGCTCTCGCTCTTCTTCCGCCCCGACCACCGTCACAGCTCCGTCCGCCTCCGATCACCGCCACAGATCTTCTTCTTCCGTTTTCTCTCCCTTTGAATAAAATAATAGTAGGTAGGTATTGAGGTTTGTGTTGGTAGTCTTGAACTCTCAACCCTACTTTGACTTTACCCACTTTTTATTTTCTCTATTTTTGTGTTTTCCCCTCGTTACTTTCACGAGCATTTTTCCTCTCGTTACTTTCATGAGCTTTTCATTTTCATTAGCATAAATCGTTTAGTTTGGTTTCGGCAAGTGTTGATCTTATCCTAGGCGAACAAAAAAGAATGATGACGAAGATCCAGATCTTTGGTGAAGCTTTAAACTCCCTGAAGGAACATGGCTTCCTAGTTATGAAACAGTCTGTAATTCAAGTTTTCTATAGCATAGTTAGAAAAGTTGTTTCTATGTCTGACTGTAAAGAATGGTTTACCATTTTATTGATCGTTGATGTAAACGTTTTATGTTATGAATTAATAGAATAACTACGTTTACCTTAAAAAAAAAGATTAATACACAAATAAATAAAGCTAATGAGATATAGGTTCTGTTTGGCAGAGTTTATTTAGGAGCTTATAGCTTATTTTAAGCTGCTAATAAGTTATAAGCTCTGTTTGGAAAAGTTTTTTCAGAACAAAAATTTTGAGCCGGGTGAAGTTTTTAACTGATGGGGGTGGGGTTTTTGTCGGAGAAATTGGTGAATAAATCGATATACAAAATATAAATATATATGTATCACAAAATAGCCACTCAAAATAGTCAGTTTTTTGCTAAAATTTTCAACAGTTTTTTGCAAGTTTTTCTCCTGCAAAACCAAATTTGTTGTGGGACCCATTGAATGGGGAAATGAGAGAAAATTGTCATGCAGCTTGCACTTGTGAGGAACAGTCGTGCCCAGCTTGTCGCGTGCACTACACGTGCCAACCGGGCACATAAATGAACTATTTCTTTTTGCCTGACACCAAATTCCTTTCTTTTTTCTTTTTCTCCTCCTATTTTCTCTCTCCTAGTAAACCTGTAAAAAAAATCTCACTCTCAGGGTTGCTCTTATGCTAGTTCTTGTGCTTGACGCATTACAATTATTTAATCTTTTGATTCAATCATGTTTTTCATTATCTTTGGATTAATAATTGTTAGTTTATTTATGTTTTAGTTGTCCCAAACCTAACACAAACTAGGTTGATTGCTATTTAGAGTAAAGAATTTTTTAAAAATTGTGGTAATTAAAATTAAAGATTCAAGAAACAATATTAATCATAGAAATCGCTAAACAACAATTTCCCTTTCAGCCTTTTTATTATTATTTTTTTTTTTGGTAAATTGCCAGGGCCTTTTTATTATTATATTGATAAATGCTCTTTTTTACTGTGTTAAAGTGTAACAATGAGTACATAAGTACAATGAATTAACATTCTATAATATCATATAGCTTCCAATCAAATGTAGTGTAGTCATCCCCCAAAGTGAGATGGGAAAGAGAGCTGGTTTGAATACTATTGACTCTGTTACAATGTGGTATCTGTTCATACATACTTTCTCAACCTATTCACTTGGAAGGGCCACAGCTATGCCACTTGACCACAAGACTTATGGCACCGGCCTCCTTCTCTGTTACCTTCTTTAAATTTGTATACAGTGCATATAACTCCATCAGCCCATTCGTAATATGCGTAGCTCTAAATTCACACTCAACCTACCAAAAGTCTTGTGATCGACCGGCATAGTTGGGACTTTTCAAATATGAAATTTCAGATTCGAACCCCAGTACGAACCTACAAAGTCAATAGTACTAAAAAAAAAAAAATACAAACTCAACCCAACAATCCTCTTGGGTGGATCCCCAACATGTACATTTATAATGTTCTATCTTTAGATGGTTTCTACATCAACTCTTCTAGACATTCCACTTTATACTACTAAAAATCAATTTGAGTTGAAGGTACAATTGGTCAAAACATATTAGGATTTTGAATCAATTTAATAGTGAGTTATATGAAATTTAATTCATTCAATTCAAAACTTTGTTTTAATATTTGAAAATTAAATAATTGTTCAAAATAAGTTTTAATATAAATCATTAAAATTTTACAACAAATAAAACTGATCCATTCCAACAATTAATGCTACGCATAATTATTATTATTTTTTGAAACATATGCAGCATAATTATTTTAAATGCCTATAAAATGATATACTAGTTCAAAATATATCATATAATTTCAATGATTGAAATGTTATAGTACTCCATTGATTATTGAGAACGAAATTTTGTCTAAGAATTAATTTTAAGTTCATTTTTATCTTAAATCATGAAATCAAGCAATCGTTATATATATCATTTTGACTTGGATCCACCTTACATTGTAGACCTTAATTCAAATCAACATTCAAATTATATGCATGCAGCATATTATATAATTCAGTTAATAAATTATGTACCTATTATAGTTAACATCTATATTATGTAGGTGTATGCAGTTAAAATATTATTTATCTTCAATTTATTTATATATAAGTGTACAATTTGTTACATGAAGATACACAATATATTAATATGAATATCATTTTGGACCAAGATTCACAATCCAAAGTGGATTCAAGTCCATGTTATAATTTGCGGAAATCATGTGAGTCAAAGGTAAAAAATATTATGGCTCCGCCTAATTGAAAAGATAGCTAAAAGTTGAAAACTAAAAAGTTAGTAGCTAATAAGCTAACTAATTGAAATTGAGGCGTTTGGTAAAATTAATTATTGAATATGATGATAAGTGTAAAAAGACATAAAAGGACATTTTTATAAATTTATATATTCAAATTTAAAGAGTGAGATATTTATTTTCACATTTATGATCTAGCATCTTATAATAAATTAAAATAGCAATATTGTTGTGATTATCCCAAAAAATTTTATAGTGAATACATGTTGATAGCTTGTGGCGAAAGGTGTAATCGTCCACATCAGGCACCCCCACGTTACGGCCTGATAGTTGGTGACTCAACTGACCAACATAACTATTATTTTAAACTCCCATGTTTTACTAAACAAAGTTATAGTTTATTTGTAACTTAAAATAAACTATAACCTTTAAAATAAGTTCTACAAAACAGAGTGTATGTTGATTAGGGGTGTTCATTCGGTTAACCGAACCGAACTATCAAAACCGAATTAACCAAACTTGTTACTCTTTAACCGTTAACCGAACCGAAGTTTCTGTTTCCGAATTAATCGAACCGAAATTTTTTTCGGTTAATCGGTCGGTTAACCGATTAACCGAAGTTTTAAATCAAATTTTGAAATTCTTTAAATACAAAGTAAATCCAAACATGCTGGATGCTCCATCCATTCATATATATAAATTCTTTAAATACAAAGTAGGGATTTGACATGTTATATATATATATATATATATATATATATATATATATATATATATATATATATATATATATATATATTAAAATTTTCGGTTAACCGTTCGGTTAATTCGATTAACCGGCTGTTTCGAACCGAATTAACCGTTAACCGAAATTCTAGAAATCCTTTAACCGTTCACCGAACCGAAAAGTTTGGTTCGATTACGGTTAACCGAAAAAAAAAAGATCGGTTCGGTCGGTTAATTACGGTTAACCGAATTTTTGCACACCCCTAATGTTGATGAGAATATATTCAAAATTTGATAGTGAATACATGTTGATAGCTTGTGACAAAAGGTGGAATGCCCCATTCTGACCCGGCAATTAGTGACTCAATTGATCAACAAAAGCTAGACTTTTGGTCATTACGTATATTTTGAGAGGCTGCTCCCGCAGTACTGCTGGTGAAATTTGATCTTTGATCGATTGTAATAAATTTCACTCATGCCACCAGTTGAGCTGCCTATACGGACTCCGCGGTGATACTTGATAGGTACATATAAGGAAAGTAGTAATTTTGCGACATCATGTACGACGTCACAATACGCTTGCTTTTCAGAATTCAGACTGAAAGCAGATCCAGTCTTCGTCCTCGTACATATACCAACGCACACAGTTTGGCCCCTCAAAATCTGACTCTTCTTATAATCCCCTCCCCAAACCCCTTTTTCTCTATTCCAACAAAAACATGTTGTCCAAGTATCGCCCTTCTTCCCCTTTTCCATCCCCTTCTTCTTGTTTCCGCCCTTCCCCCGCCGCCGCCTCTGATCTCTATGAGTCCTCCCCGGCGCCGCCTTCTCTCCCCGCTCCTCCCACCCTCGCCACCAGTCTCTACCGGACGGGATTGGGGCTGTTTGCTATTACATGGTCCCGCGACCTCCTCGGCCGATCTTTCCACCTCCATTTCCTCCTCGACGATTCCAGCGCCGCCGACGAATCCTCTCCCCGGGATTTCTACTTCTCCTCTCTCTCCGGCACCCCGTCCGTCCATTTCCGAATCAAGCCCTTTATGTTCTCGAAGAAGCAGGGATCCAAGAAGCTCCAAATCAGTAGCGGCGGGGTAAAAACTGCCAGTGTTTTCTGGGATCTCTCCCGGGCCAAATTCGGGTCGGGCCCCGAACCCATATCCGGGTTTTACATCGCGGTTCTCGTTGGCGGCGAAATCGTTCTCCTAATCGGCGATTGCCACAAAGAAGCTTGCGCCAAAACCAGAGCTCGCCCCGCCGGGAACGCCCAGGCCTTGGTGCTGAAGAGAGAGCACGTCTACGGCGGGAAACTGTACACCACGAAAGCAAACGTGGGCGGGAAAGAGAGAGTCATCTCGATCGATTGCCGGGTCGGCGGGGACGACCCGGGCCTGGTTTTCTCTTTGGACGACAAAAGGGTGCTGCAAATCAAGCACCTCAAGTGGAAATTCAGAGGCAACGAGCGAATCGAAGTGGAGGGTCTCCCGATTCAGGTCTCCTGGGACGTCCACAGCTGGCTATTCGACGACGACGAGGACGGCTACGCTCTCTTCACCTTCAAATTCGAGAAACAGAGCGCCCGAGACGGCGCCGCCGGCGGTGCGGGTTTCCGGGGCAAAATGGTCAACGGGTGCGGATTCGGGTTCGAAACGATGCTATTGAAGAAGGGGATATTGAGGAGCTCGAGAAGCTCGTCGTCATCATCGCTGTCGTCCACGTCAGCGTCGTCGAGCTGTACTTCCGTGATGGAATGGGAGAGCACTGAAGAGAATGAGCTGAAGGATCCTCCTGGATTCTCCTTGCTGGTATACGCTTGGAAGAGCTAGGATAGGATAATTATTTTATTTTCTTTTTCTTTGAGATTGGTGAATGGTGACGATTTTAATTTCCATTTTCTTTGAATTTAACTCAAGCCCATTCTTCATGTAATTACTTCTTGGAAAAGAAATTTAAAGAAGAAAAAAAAAAGGAGTTTTCAATCCTGAAAAAATATATATATAGTTGGTATAGAGATTTAATGAGAATTGGTCATTCATTTTTACCCTTTGCATTTTTTAATGCTTGGATGATTGCATCGTCTCCCTCAGGTAAGATTTATTCTAGTTTTGATTCATCAAGTAATGCTTTGGATGATTGCAACATCCCTATCATGAGGGGCTTATTTTAGTTTGGAAAAAGTGTTAGGTTGCTTAGATTTATGGGCTATTTGGTAAATAGTTGTTAGTTGATACTTTAATAGCTTATTGACCTAGAATTAAGCCATTGAAGTTTCAAAGCGTTGAAGAGCGTTGTTTTATCATGTCGACAGACTCAAACACTCTATTGCCTAGTATTGGGAAGAGACGGTGAATGTAATGGGACTGGCAGGCAATACCATAGTCTCGTTTTATTTTAATTGTTGAGGGTATTTTGGAGAAAATAATTTATTTTCTTAAAAAACTTATCGGAAATGCGACTCTAAGCAGCGTTTAAAATTTTAGCGTTTTGGAGTAATAAACTGTTACAAAAAATTAATTAATCAAAGAGTTATTTGACCAAGTCAAATAGTCAATAGTTGTAAAATCAGTCAAAATTGGCCGATTAACGTACTATGTTACCAAACATTGCTTTATTTTTGCAAAAGAAGTAAAACTGAACTATTAAACAAGTAAAATATATATTAGGCCGTTGTTATACCATGGACCAGGTCAAGGTGGACCCTGATCTAAACGACATTGAATTGTGTATTTTTAATATTGAAATTGTGAACTTTCAGAATATAAATTGTGTTTCTAAGTCAAAACACATAATAACGGTAGAAGAGAATTTGTGAATACAACTATACTAAATTTTAAAAAGATTAAATTGTGTATTTTTAGTATTGAAATTGTGAACTTCTAGAATACAAATTCTATTTCTAAGTCAAAAAACATAACAACTGTAGAAGAAAATTTGTGAATACAATATAGGGTCATCAAATCCTAATCTGTTAATATTGTGTGATTGCAGTATTTGAAAGGAACTTGTGAATACAAAATAAAGTAATCAATTATATATATGTTAACATTGTGTGTTCGTAGTATACAAGTGGAGAATTTTTAAAAGATAAATTATGAGAGACATAATTGACTGCATTAATTTCGGCAGCTACACCCCCACGGAATTTTAAAAACATTTAGGGTCCGTTTGGAAAGCAGGAAAATGACTTCCGGAAAATGAGTCATTTTCTGGAAAACATTTTCCTTTCCAGTGTTTGTTTGCGTTATGAAAAACTGTTTTGGTGTGTTTGGGTGATATGGCTTGGGTTTGGCCGAGAACATGCGAAACGACCATTTTGGCCATTCCGAAAAATGACTTACGGAAAAAAATTCCGTAAGTCATTTTCCCGAAAAATGAATTGATTTTCCTTGGTCAATGGAAAACATTTTCCGTTGACCGCATTTTCCGAACGCTGCCAAACAGCGAAAACTCGGAAACCATTTTTCAGAAGTCATTTTACGAGTTACCAAACACACCCTTAGTATGTAAATTGTGTATCTACGCCGCAAGGTGAACCTAGGTCCACAGAATTATTTGCCTAAGAGTTGTCTTTCTTCTATCATACAACTTAGGACAAAAAAATTTATATTTTAAGTTCAATAATGATCTAATTATACAAAATTATAAATTAAGTGGCTTATTTATTTTTTCCGTAACACAACAAATTCTTTACAAGGTATTAAATCATTAAGGTTTAATCACGTGACTACTCATTTTGAATGGTTACAAAAGTGCCATTACGATGGCTTATTTAATTTTAACATTGAACAACTTGTTATTTTATTTTGAAAATTTAGTCATTTAGTAAGGTTTTGCATTCTATTGGGATTAAAAGGGATAAGTTCTAAAGGATTATAAATTAAATTTGATTGATTTCAAAGTCATGAATTTAAAGGAAAAAAGGTTATAATAGGCAAGTGAGTAATATTAGAATTAATTCACTTCTATAATATACTATTCTTCTCCCAAAAGATTGAATCCCCAACCTCAAGGGTCTCCGTGCCCCGGCCAGACAAGATAGTATTCTACAAGATACTAGGAATGCATTTAAGAAAGACTATCCCTGATATGTAATGTAATTTATGTGATTGATAAGATTATAAGTACTCAAGATATTTCTCTAATCACGTATAATATTTAATCCACATAAGATTTAGTGCAAATAATATTTTGATATAAAAGGTAAGAAAAATAAATTGTCGGGAATAGAATATTTTTAGAATCTAAATTACTGAATTACTCCACGTTTTATTAATTAATGTGAATGATTTCCCATTACGTATATGTAACAACGTATTTATAATGAATATTTATTAGTACAAATTAAGTATAATTTAAGTAATATTCAATGTTTTTTATTAACGAGAAAATTTACAACGGTTACTCAAATGTGTTTTATCCATAACTGACCGATTTAAATCACTGAAAATCGAATTTGGAACCTTTTAGTTACCAAGCCAATTAACAAATCAACTTAGCTCGGAGTTGCCCCTAATATTTAATGTTTTATTCAGTAATATATACTCCTTCCAAGTACGGAGTATTATATTTACTGAGACTTGCATAATAATTTTGTGTATTAGAAAATAGTATTAATTGTTTCAGAATGTCTTTCAAATAAGATCTTACCAATTTTTAATATATAGCATATGGGAAAAATTGTACATTTGGTCTCTATGTTATATATTAGTGACGACTCAGACCCTCAGTTGTAACCATATCTATTTTTCACCCCTGAACTTTGACTGGAGTGGCATAGTTAGTTCATGACGTTAAGATTGCGTTGATGAAGTTAAATCCAATGACAAATAAGGAGTTAATTTCATTTTTGGTCCTAGATTTGTAGGTGACATTCCACTTTTAGTATTTTTTTTATTAGAACATCCTCATTTAGTCCTAGTATTATTGTAGCATGACCATTTTTAGTCCTTCTTCAACAAAAATCGTTGAAATGTCGTTAAATACAAAGACATTTTAATCTTTTTATGCAAAGTAGGTTGAACTGCTATATCTTTTATGTTTTTTTTTTTTTTGAAAAAATTCATAATTGAAGACCGAAATGCACTTGTATTTAACGATATTTACACTGTTTTGTTGATAAAGGACAACAAATGGTTATGTCACAATAATACTAGGACCAAAAGTGGATGTTCTAATAAAAAAAAAAACTTAAAGGGGATTGACACCTATAAATCTAGGACCAAAAATGGAATTAACTCGACAAATAAGTAAAAATCTTTACTTACCCTAAAGTTAGCTCAGACTATTCTTATTCCAACAAGTGAACCACTTTCAAGATGATGTGGAAGGTAATGTGGATAGTTTTTATTTTTATTTTTATTTTTTGTTTTATTTTGTTAGCTTATGTGGCTTGCAAGCTTGCTATAATAGCAAGTTTGCAATTAACTTTTATTCCTTTTTTGTTTTTTATTTGTTATTTTATTATTATATTTATAATATAAAAGGAAAGTGAGACTACTTTTGAAAGTAAGAGAGTATTGCATGGATGTAGAGAAAATAGTAAAGAATTTACAAATGTGATGATGTGAAAGTATGATCTACTTTTGAAAGTGAGAGAGTATTGCAATTTGCAAAGATAAAAATAGCCTACTTTAACCTGATTTTACCTCAACATTAACTTCTATTGTTATTATTAATTGGGCCACTGATTTATAGTGTTTTATTCATATTAATCATGATTGAAGTTATTAAAATTTGGTCTAATTGCATATGAATAAAGGATTTAAAGAATATGTTATGATAAAGGGCTTACCACTATGTCAAAAGTTATAGATAGTAGCAAAGACAACTTTATTTCTTTATAGACTACTATCACATATTTGAGAACCAAGGTACTGGACTTTACCCTTTACCGGCGTCTACCCAATATAACAATTGTTATACCGTGGACCAGGGTTCACAATGCATTGTGGACCCTGGTCCAAAACGGCACCGTATTAATAAGTACTGGACGTTGACGGGACGGACGAAGTTCGTTCGTCCAATCAACGTTTCATTTTTTTTTAATTAAAATATATAAGCGAGATAGTCTTCTTCCACAAGACTCGCTCCACTTCGACGTTATTCAAGCAAGAAACTCCGACGATGATACAGACAGAACTCAAGAACATCAGAACCAACACATAATATTTGTATATATATCACATTCGCATTCGCATTCTAGCATGAATATTTACTGATTCTCCATATTCTAGCATGTTATCATCCACATTGTTGAGTTCTAGTACTAAACTTCATGAAACAACAGTGTTAGGTTATTGAAAACACTAAGGCTTATATTCTGTTTATTATTGTTAATAATGAGTATGTGTATTATAGCATGTTATTGTGTGTATTCTAGCATGTTATCATCCACATTGTTGATTCCCAGTATTAAACCTCATCAAACAACATTTTTAGGCTATTGATAATACTAAGAATTTTATTTTGTGTAATCACTACTCACACAGTTAGGGATGGAGTTTACCTCGTTAATCCAAAAAAAAAAATATAAGGACTAAAGAGTAGTAATTTTGTTGATATTAAGGCTTTCAACGAAGTTTTCTAGCTATGCACTTTCAATCTTTGATATTCACCCCATGGTTCAGGACAGCTGCTCGCTGAAAAATTTACCCTCCTCCATTTGGAGTTCTTTACTGTCGCTAGAAGGAAAATCCGTTAAAATATGGTATAGTGTTTAGTTTTCCCCTTCTACATTTACTAGATTAACAAACTTGACACAAATTACTCGTTAGTTAAACTAGACAAGAACGGATCCAAGAGTGGAGAGTGTTACTAGTGGGGATTGATCCAAGAAACAATCAACTAACCCGGCCACTTAATCATCTAGTAATTTGTATGTACATTTTCTTTTTATATATAATTCACTGCTCTCTCTGTCGGCAAATTATCATGGTCCACACAACTGTGTGGATCAAAAATAAAAAGTACATTATTTTTGTATTGAAGGAACATTATTTTTGTACTAAAGGTACATTATTTGATAGTATATGTCAAATAATGCACCTTCAGTACAAAAATAATGTACTCTAAAATAATGTACCTTATGTACAAAAATAATGTACTTTATATTAAAAATGTACTTTTTATTTATCGTCCACACAGCTGTGTGGACCATGGTCCATGCAATAATGATTGCTCCCTCTCTCCTCCCTCCCTCCCTACATCCCTCCCTACATACATACATATATAGATATAAGGGAGTGGGGAGTGGTGAGTGGGGCAAACTGCCCCATTACCGCCTCAGCTCCTAGATCCGCCCCGATGAATTTAACAAAAATATTACAATGTAAAATTCTTACTTTGTCCATTCTACATTGAAGCTTCTCTCAAAGTTCTGTTTGTATGTGATGTCCCTAACATTGGAGATCAAATGTGCCACTTCGATAAAAAAATAACGTACAAAAATATTGACCTTTAAAAACCTAACCTATTAGAGTTAATATCTGTCCATATATACTTTTTCTACTCGAATGTATGACCTCCTATTTGAGAGAGTCACTTCATACCGCTTGACCAAGCCACAAGGCCTTTGACAGAATGTTGCACTTGATACAACCTAATTAGTCAAATTTCTGAAACTCCATGATTTATTCTACCACTTTTTATCTTTAATAGATGATATTTTCACTTGAGATGTATCAAAATTAAACCTTTGGTGCACATAATCTTTTCTCCAAAACTAGAAATCGAGGAATTCAACAATGTAAACAAGTAATGATGGCACATTATAAAAATAATAAAATTAAATACTCTATTTACCTCATTTTACCTGTTATGTTTACTATTTACAGATTAAATTAACTTTTTTTCTCCACTTATTTTCTTTAATGTTTGCTTATAATTTTAATTTTTTTTAAATTTTTAACAGTACTTTTAATTTAGTTTTTAAATGTATAAATTTGATATACTAATACTATTTAAAAAAAAAAAAAACTAAAAACAACTTATCTATTAATTAAAAAAGTGACGAATACAAGAAGGAATATAATCAAATTTAACTAAATGACTAGGCTAAGAACCAGCTGCCTTAGCAAGAGTCTGGACAACCATATTCACTGATCTACCTATAAAGTGGTAGGCAACAATATACTAATACTAATTTAATTGGTAAAAAATTAAATTATAAATAATCTGAGTAAAACATCATTAATCAAATCAAACACATAAAATAGACGAAGAGAATAATAATTTCATGCATTTCTACTATATATGTAAAAAAAATGTCAATTGAATCAATATTTATACCGAAGTTTTAAAATTTTGGAATCCCTAGAAATTGAAAATAGCAAATGAATAATAGGAGCATGTAACTGCCCCAAGATTTATGCACGTTGGCAATCAGGTGAGTACCGATAACGTGAATATAGTAATCTGAGTTAAACGTTGGAATAGCATGAAGCCAGAAAAGGGGTATGATAACATCATGTGGTTTTGTGATGATTGCATATATTTCTTTTCTGGCAAGGAGCCCATGGATTACTATATACGAATGGCTGGTTTCCACTTCAACTATTCATGAAAATGATGATTATCATGTGGTTTGTCCATTTTATGTTCACTTTTATTTCCAAAATAATGATGATTACGTGATCTCTAGTTGTGTAGATCCATGATTGATTAAGTTGAAGGGCGATCTAGTTGTAGACGCAAGAATTTTGATTAGTAGGGTATAAAATAAATAATGGTTTTAAAAGTTAATTAAATATAAAACGTCTTAAATAAGAATTGAACTCGTTAAAATTAAAAAGTTAACATTTTAGTAGTTACAAAAAGTTAAAACTATGATTAAATTAGTTTTAAAATCTAAGCTTTTTAAAATATTATATTTTTGAAATACGTTGAATTGTAATCATACTTTTCGTCAACAATCAACAGTACACATAGAAATATACGAAAATCATTATATGTATACACACACATGAAAGAACTATGAATCACTTAGAGTTGTCCATGCATCTTGCAATATTTAATAGCTTTAAAGGAAGAGGAAGAAAAAAATGTGATGATGTTTTGCTGTATAAGTGCAATAAACGTGTGCACTGTGTAGGTTTGCTTAGTTGTACTCTATAGTATTGATAGTTGCACTTTATAGTGTTACTAGTTACACTTTAAAAATTTGAGTTATTTATTATAAAAATGTCACCACTTTTTTTTTCTCTAATTGATCTAGATACGTTAGATCTTTCTAGATAGACGGCTTTGATTAGTTCTTAGCTTACTTCTCTCCTGGGGAGTGGTCCTCACTAGAGTGTACACATACACACACACATATATTAGTGGGCTCAAATGAGAATATGATCCACCTATTAAAAGAGAGGAATAATCATAATCGCTAGTCAAGATTTATCAATTTCTGAAGATTTAGTTTTAAAAAAAAAAAAAACACACACACACATGGTCAATTTTATAGTTATAACAAATTTTCACATTTGTAATATTTATAAAACTTACCCCTTCCATTTTGCCTTTAATTTGTTTTTTTTTTTTTGCTAACCTCAACCATTGATATTCCCAAATGAAAAGAAAAGACTCAAGGTAAAATGTGAAGATTGATATGGTCCATCCATTTTAGGCCCAAAAGAGTATATACAATAGTCTGAGATAATAACTCAAGGAATAAATAAATAAATAAATAATAAATAATAAAGCCCAAATAATGAGCTAGTACTAGTAATGAACTTACAAGAAATCAAACCCAGGTCTTTGGGTTGGAAGTTAGGACAAGGCACCACCTAAGCACCTAGTTAAGAGGGATGTAATAGATCATGGGATGATGTCCAAAAGGAGACATTTAGCCCATTTTATAGTGTCTGGACTTCCCTCTTTTGTTGTCAAGTGTATGGTCTTGGTTGTTATCTGAAGTAAGCATAATGCAGCGCTGAGATCCATCAATTGGTATAGTGTCGAGGTCACGAGTTCAAATCGATGACGGGACAGTAGTCCTGGATGGGATGGGCGTAGGTCGGGAAAGTCCAATCCCGGGAGGGAGATTAACTAATGGGCACGAAGGCTAAGGATCGGACCGAGTCAGGCTTGTTGTGCAATTGAGCTTTGTGAGCAAAAGTTGCAGTAGGCGCTGGGTGGGAGATTGTTGGGCTTCGGCTATGTCGGTCGAGTTCAGCCCCTACTCGATTCAAGACGTGACGTTATGGGTTACCATAGAGGGATGTGGTTAAATAGTTAATGTCCACCTCCTTATCACCAATGAGTTTTAAGAAAGTTATGACAACCAAATAACCAAAGAACTTCGTGGTTAAGCGCAAATTTTACTATGGATCATGGTCCACATTATAAGGTGAGTGTTTATTTTTAATATGCTGAAAAGTTTATTATTAATGTATTGAAGGTTCATTTTTAGATAGCATACCAAATAATAAACTTTCAATATACTGAAAATGAACATTCAAAAGTAATTAAAGTCAACTAGTAAAAATGTACATAGTAGCTTTTATTTCCACCATGTCATAAGCTAAGAGACCATATCCTCTCTCTAATGCCTTGGAATACCTCTCGATTTAATTTGACCTTCCAACTATTGTTGGCAGTCCAAGGTATTTATCATGTACATTTACCTCATTAATCTTCAAGATTTTAGCCACCACTTCACGCCTCTATTTTTCCTCTTTCTTACTGATTTATCATAGTTCACTTCCCTGTCCAGTGGCTGCAAAGAATTTGGTGAGAATGCTTTTAATGACGACCTGGATGGCCTCCTTCTTTATTGCTTTACCAAAAATCAGTGTGTAAAGAAAAGATGTGTCTCACTTAGAGCTAGCATTTCTATTCACCTTTAGTCCACTGTACTGATGGTCCATTCAATTCACTCACAACTGTCTTGCACATGCATGAGAGGCCTTATAATAAAAAGAAAGAGGTATGGTGCTTTAATTTGACCCCTTTCTGGTGAAAAATAACCATATTTCAACCCATTCAAAATTGTGATATATATTTTTAGGAATGGGACAATATAATTGGGAATCAAAAAAATATGTGTATAATTGAATTTGCCAAGCAAATCCACTTATCCACCTTAATTAGATCTTTGTTCGCACATTTCATCCTCCAAATTTGGCATGCAATTTATATCATGCCATGAACAAAAGTCCAAATAGCATTATAGACTCTAGATCGAATAAGGTACAGAATTCATACCCATAAAATGCATAATTTCATAAAACAAGTCACATACATGATAAGGGGTATAGAATTTCATATAACAAGTCACAACAATTATCATTTTACCTTAGACATAATCTTCTTCCAAACCCTACAAGGTTGCATTTCCGGGCACAACTTCACCTTACCTATTTTTGAATAACTCTGGCGGATTCCTCTCATGATAAGGGTCAAGTTGAATCGTCGTCTGTGGGGATCAAACCCACGACCACGTGGTTAAAAGCCATACGCTCTACCACTGAGCTAAGACAGCTTCTTATTAAAATAAATTCCTTAGAAGTTATTTACCTTTAACTGCTGTTTTTGTATTTAGTTCATGTTGTACTACATGAAGGTGAGTATTCCGGTTAGCTTAACTGGGTGATCGGGAAGTCTCGAAGATTACGTAATTTTATCTGATAACCCAGTCTTGAAAGTGAGTGTTCCATGATTTTTTTTATAGGTTGTATAATTTTTTATAAAGCTGGTTATCTTGTTTATTTATATCATTTGTTCATTCTATATATCATTTGGGTAGCTTGCATTGTATAGACTATTCAAATAAAAAGAAATTATGGAAGAATAGGCAAGTTTAGAGACAAATGCAGAATATATTGGCAAACATCGCCATTTGTGGGGATCGCTCTACCACTGAACTAAGACAGCTTCTTATTAAATTAAATTCCTTAGAAGTTATTTACCTTTAACTGCTATTTTTGTATTTAGTTCATTTTGTACTACATGAAGGTGAGTATTCCGGTCAGCTTAACCGGGTGATCGGGAAGTCTCGACGATTACGTAGTTTTATATGATAACCCGGTCTTGAAGGTGAGTGTTCCATGATGTTTTTTTTATAGGTTTTTGTGTATCATGCTGGCTATCTTGTTTATTTATATCATTTGTTAATTCTATATATCATTTTGGTAGCTTGCATTGTATAGACTATTTTAATTTAATGGCTTAATCATTTCAAATAAAAAGATTTAGTAGGGTATTGATCTAATAATTAATTTATTTCTCATTTGTTGATCCCTGATCATAATTCCAAACACTTACTTCTATATTGCATAGTTATAATCTTGCTAGGGAAATTATGGAACTATAGGCGAGTTTGGAAACAAATGCCGAATATTGGGAAACATGGCGCTCTACCACTAAGCTAAGATGGCTTTTTGAAAAGTTAATTTTCTTGAAAATATTTTATCATCAGCTACTGTTTTTTTTATTTAGTTCATTTTGGCAGCCTTAGTTCCAATGTTCCATGATGTTATTTTTGTATAGGTTGTATTGTTTTTGTATCATGCTGGCTATCTTCTTTGTTTATATTATTTGTCCATTCTTTGGGTACCTTACATTGTATAGACTATTTTAACTTAATGAATTTATCATTTCGAATAAACAAATAAAAAGAGCAAGGTATTGATTTAATAAGTAATTTATGTTTCATTTGTTGATACCTCATCATAATTCCAAACACTTAACGTTGTGTTTGCTTCAAAGAATAAAAATAAAGTGATTAGAATTCCCAGATGAATTTAATTTTTTTTAAACCCCAGGTGAATTGAATAAGTGATAGTGCAACAAAAAAAAAAAAAAAAAAAAAAA
>NC_044916.1:8019780-8029941 GCF_003576645.1 Ipomoea triloba
AAAAAAAAAAAAAAAAAAAAAAAAAGTAAGTGATAGTGCAAATACTAGCTCAAGCAGTATAAAGCAAATAAAATGTATTAATATTATGATGACAGGGGTGTGGCATAATATTGATTATAAAGACTGATGGAATGGATGTGAGTTAGTTGGGGAACTAAACAATAGTTTCAAAAGTCCCCTCCCATAAACAATAAATGTGACTTATATAGAGGGAGCACGGGTACACATGTCGGCCACTCACTATGTCCTTCATGTGTCTCGCAAGGAGTTAGCGGCAAAGCAAAGGGATCCAAATATCCTTACGGGTCTAAATATCAAATGGAACGTTTGATGTGATATGCTCAAGTTTTGCAATCAATTTGAGCCCGATTTGGCTTGGATTGGGTGAGTGGCTTAGCACTCTCTTAGTCCTGATCAGCTAAACCTCCCGACATATCGGGAGCACGAAGGTCAGACCTATTATAGTACAATCTTCTCCTGTACAGTCACTCTGGACGAACAGGCATGGTCGGGAACCAGGAATACCGTATCAAGTAGTATGGGGCGCTACCGTATCTTATGTGTCTGCAGGTAATATATTTTGTAAGTACAGAATGTGTTAACTGCAGACACATTACTTTTTTTACCAAGGTTCACAATGCAACATGAACCATGGTCCATGGTATAACAATTGGATCTGGAAGAGTTGGGCCCACGAAATGAAGAGATAATGGGAGAATGGTTGTATATGCCCCAAGTGCACTTTAAAGTTCATGTGAAAGTGCACTTAATAACACTAGTGTGTCATTATTATTTTTTTTAACCATTTCTTCATATCTGCAAAAACAAATAATACCGTAATAAATAAAATGAAAACAGGTTTATATATTATCCCAAGAACTACATAGTTTTGGTATTGAGTGCTTTTTTTTTTAAATATAGTAATACCAATAAAAGAAATATCAATAGGGTCCAATGACCTCACTATTCTCTATGTGGCTCCACCATTGAGGTCAATTGACTTTTAATTAGTCGAAGTACTTATTATACATAAATTTTAATTTGAAATATGATATTAACTTTTAAGGACTAGGAGTATTAATTTGATTTTTGTTTTCAGCTTTGTCTCTTCTAAAATGAAGAAGATGATTTCTGAAAGAAAGTAAATGTCATTTTTTTAGACTTGAAATAAGAAAAGTTATAGTGACAATAATCTTTAAAATCAATAACAAAATAAAAAATAAACATCAAAGAAAGATAAAACAATAATCACACTAACACTCCTAGTACCCTTCTAGGGTGACTAGGTCATCCATATCAATTTGACTAAATATGCTAAATACCATAATATTTTGCGAGAATGAATGAAAGATGAAAAGTGATATGGTATTAGAATAAAGGTATTATGGCATTGGACACCATAATGTTTGAACACATAGTACTGTGACTATAATAGACTATACTGCTACTGGATATGTGCATCCTTGTCCCAAAAATCACTACAAATTCCCACTTCTTTCTACTATAACCACCCCCGAAGCAGATCTAATCGACCTCAGAAAAACGTTGATCCTTGAAACTTGGGAGTAAATACAATTTCAGATACCACCCTCCGGCCTCCACGTTCCAAATACAATGACAAAATAAGGGAAAGAAATAAAAATTGAAAAAAGAATTCAATAGTTTGTTACTCGGTAATATACAAACCATACAACTGAACCAAAGACGGTGGCCGGGAATGCTGTCCAAGGGAAACTAGCGGCGATTCATTTCGTCAACCAGTAAATCAAGATGAGAAACACGCAAACTGATGCAACTACTGAAAGAATGATAGTGTCCATGGATTTCCTTTTCTTTATTGATGAAAGAATTTGATTAACCTGAAAAACAAGTAGGAAAATAAATTCTAATTTAGAATAAGTCTCAACCAGTTTGCACGGTTAACAGTCATTTCAATAGGTACATAGAATTTGCTGGCATTAATTCCATATAGCATACAAAAAGAAGTCTTTTTCAACCAGCTAAACCAAGAATCCACATTCAATGCTATGGGAGCCAGTAATTTGTGATATTCAAAGAATGATATGATGGGGTGTCGAGAAACAAACAGCTCTTACCGTCGGAAGCCGACTGCTAACATTGCTGAGCTTTGAATTAATGCCACCAAATGTCGATCGCTGAAACGCAAGAGTCTTAAAGGTTTCTTGAGCTTGAGAAATCACACCATCCATCTGCAACTCATAGTTAGGCACTTGATTAACAACATGCAAGATACAAAGTTCATCAAAAAATGGATCAACATTTAGCAATTACTAGCAAAACCAACTCACGTCTTAGTATATATTACATCAATTAACTTGAAGACAAAATTTAAAATAATAATAATTAAAAAAAAATAAAAAGATTTTTATCGTGATACCCTTAACAAAATCAAAGCAAAATCTCTGCTGTGAAATATCAGTCACAGACATCCTTGGCTACAAGGGCAGTTTGGCTTGTAACAAAGTTGACCTCCATAATCAACAAGGAACCAATTTTCTGCATTGAACAATTAAAAATAATCTCTGTTTTGATTTCTAAAAGAGTTTGAAAGTATACTCAAAACATTGTTTTTTTTTTGGGAAAAGGGTCAAATAGGCCCCTAAACTTTACACCAAAAGTCAATTAGGTCCCTAAACTTTTAAAAGGGTCAATTAAACCCTCAAACATGTCAAATTGAGGCAATGAAACCCAAAACAAGTAAATGACCTGTTATTACAAGTCATTTGTATCAGTCCGGCAACCGGCGACGACCGAGTCATCCCTGGTCGCCATCTCCAGCGGAAGGCGACCAGCTGGTAACGTTTTCCGGCTAACTCGTAACGTTTTCCGGCTATTTTTTACCGGTAACCTGTTGTTTACCGGTAAATTTGATGTATTTGACTCAATTTGCCATGTTTGAGTGTTTAATTGACCTTTTTAAAAGTTTAGGGGCCTAATTGACTTTTGGTATAAAGTTTATGGGTCTATTTGACCCTTTTCCCTTCTTTTTTTTCCATACATTGTAGTCTGATGTATTAACCTTAAAGCTTACACCGCACTCTGAGGTCTCAATCAAGAAGGGCAGTGATCACTGTCAGTTGTTGCATATATTTTGCACTAGGGTCAAGGGTCACAGACTTGCAGTATTGGACAATGTTATCATACAATCGCAGGTGCTCTTAAGAATGAAGTCGCTGACTCAGATAAACAAAAGAGAATATGTATTTTTCATCATTCCACCCCCAACCTTAAAAGAATATAGTGCAAGGATTTATTATTTGTAATAAAAGAAGAGACATGATTTATTATGCTTGACAAACAGAGTAATAATTATCCCTTCTGTCCAATCTGTTATTTGCCCAATAAATATTTGATACCCAGAGCCAATGTCAACAGGTACAGTATGGATATATAATACTCAAAGTCAATTCTAAAAGGTGCAGTTTGTAAAAGAAAAAGAAGAAAATGCCTAAAAAAATTTAAATTATGTTTTATGATTACCTGTCCTGTACTCCTATGGATGGAAGCATGCTCATTAAGGAGTGCGTGCTCATAAGAGTCACCACCATCTTCCAGATCCAATCTTGTCCGATCAAATTCCCTAAAATCATCAAGTAATGAAGCATGCTCTTTCTTGGCTCTATAGCTGGAACGGAGGCGATTAAATTCCTATAATCAATTGAACACTTTAGCTCTAACCACCACCAAATTTGAGAGGGGAAACAAGGAAAACAAATTTATACCCTTGGAACAATAAACAAAAGTGTGTGTCTTCCCGCACAAGGAAAGAGAATTACACTAAAGGTGTGAAAAGAGATGTAAGTATGCATGTGTGAAAATGTCTCTCTGTGTGTGTGAGAAAGAGAGAGAGAGATCTATGTATCAACCAAATGGCCAAATGTAAGTTTTAACTTGAAAAGTTAGTTAAACTATATAATAGGAAGGCGAGGATGCATTAGCATTATTTCTGTAGATACAGCAAAAAAAGAGTAGATAAGCCAGCCAAGTCTGCATAGCCCCTATTCCCCAAAAGTCAGAAAGAAACAAAAGAAAAACCTCCTTCCCAACCACAATATTGTGGTTCTCTCCTAAAGCAGCTACTTTCCAAGATGATGGCAATAACTTTTTGTCAAAGGATATTGCTTCTTTGACTGCCATAGTGTCATATGGAGACTGATTGTTAAAAGTAACCTTCTCCTTTTGAAACTTGCTATTGTCAAAAAATGAAAATTTTACATTCATGCAGCAAGCGTAAAACTAAAAGAAAGAAAGAGGCAGGAGAAGATTAAACTAATCCTTTGGTTCAATTTTGTAATTTGAAAAATTAATAATAATTTCAAAGGATTAATCTTACTGCTGCTTTATATGTTAAAGGAGAAGATTTTAACAACCCTAATATTGCTTTGCAGAATATTGTTGAGGTTGGGTCCAATATTTATTCTTTGACATAGACTCTTTGCACTATATGAAAACAACAATATATATCTTTTGAGCCAGACCATATGTTAAGTTTTAATTGGACTAAAATACAACAATATTCAATTGGGGAGCACATCTATAGCATTTTACTGAAGCAATCTCCCCAAACAAATATCTAGACTGTCATTGCTCCAAAATACCTGAGTAAGATCCTGAAGTATTTCTTGGTGGCGAGTTAACGTATGGGAAAAGATTTCAGCTCCTCCAGATGAGATCCAAGCGTGCATTCGAGAATTGACTTGTTGCAACTCTTTAAGTAGCTTATCTATCCCCTTTTCAAGATCATTATCATCAGCACTGTCAACTTTTGTGCTGACTAATTTACGATATAAGTGCATCTGCTCATCGAGTTGTGCTTCAACCTTCCTTGCCTAGTTGCATATTAGAAACCACAATCAAGTACAATAAAATAAACCGTAAAAGAATATGCACATTAGTGCGAGTATTCATGTACCAAGAAACTAATGTTCAAATTAAACCTAAACCACATTTCCAGAACAGACTGCAAAGGCAATGAACCATATTCCAAGATGCAAACAAATAATCATGGCTTGATTCTACCTTACTAACCTGCACCACTCTCTCTCCCTCAGTCCCTCTCTCTCTCTCTCTGTGTTTACTGACTACTGTTTTACAACTTACACTGCATTGTACAATCTTCCTTACATTAAGAAGCTCTTTCACCTCAATCCTTTACTCCATCCTTTCAGCAAGATTCATCTACAATTCTATTCCCTTAATCTCTTCCGAAACAAAACTTTGAGCCATCAGAGGTAGAAATAAAGCAGAACATTTAGTTATCAAACTTTACATACTTTCTTGGAAACCAACTTTCCACAATTTATGAAGTTGCATTAGTCTTGCAAGATTCAAAGACCTTTTAACAAGTAACCTAACTGATTTAGTGAAGATTATGGCAAATAAAATCAACTTTGGTAGTTATTGAAAAACTATAATATACATTGACTACTCCTTTACGTTTATAAGTTGTTTCCTCTATTTACTAACAATATATGGGGTACTAAACAAAAAGTAGCTACAAAAGCTTGTATCTGATAGTAACAGATATATAGTTCTAAAGTCTAGAAATTCCCAACACTTTAGGTTTTGTCATTTAATAGTGCATGTATACAAATGGAGGAGGAGAGCTGAGAAACGTAGTTTAAAGGAAAGATATTGGCCAGAGTTCCATTCTTTATGGTGTACATTTTAGCCATATTAGTAGAGAAAACTGAGCATAATTTGGAAAATAAAAGTGCCTCACCTGTTACCATTGGAACTCATTTCTAAATATCCAGACATTTTAATTCTGAAAGATATTGACAATGTTTCCTTCTTTATGTTGAACACCAATTGCTATGAGTGGGAATTAGACATAAGGAGGAAAGATTTCCCACCTTTAACCTATAGAATTCATTTCTAAAAATCTAGATTTTGCAGACTCTCTTGTTCTTAGCCTCGTCAATCTGTTATGGCTTAAAAAACATACACATTTCCTGGACTCATTGAACCTAGATCTGAATTTCATAAATTACAGCCGCATCAAGTTACATATAAGAGATCAAGTGATCCAGCCGTTTGTTTTGTGTTTTATCAAATCGCATCTATTCTCTCAACCATGCAAATAGCAACTACGGCCGAATCAAAAAGCCTCAATATCAACACAGCCTTAACGGCAACCACTTTCTTCCTCCAAAACTGAATTCTCAACCAGTTCAAACACGGAAACTCTTTTCACAGGACATTTCCACTGAATTTCAATTCATTTTCCAATAAACATGCGAATGCATAGGTTGGAGGAAAAATGACGACGATACGCCAATGAATCCATAAAATTTTCAAAGAAAACAGATTCAATTTCATTCAAGATTAAAACAATAAACTCAATCTCTAGGTATAAAAAAGCATACCTGCTTTCGCAAGGAATCCCAGGAGGTGGGCGAATCCATGTGAAAGCGAGCAACGGAGACGCCGGCGGCGGATTGCTTTACCTTAAAATTGTATTACTATTATTATTATTATTATTTCTACCGTTTCCCAAATTATTTTTGTATTGGAAACAAAAAGAGGATTAGAAGTATAGAACGTGAAGAAAAGAATTAACGGGTAAAGCAGTGTTGTATATTATATTGGCTTATCGACCACCAGTCAATACATGTACGAGGGCAACGAAAAATATCTGACACCGACGGAATCAATGTACGGGACAGGTTAATTAAGACTGCGTCTAAATATAATTTTTAATAACTCATCGCTTCAATTCTTCAAAAATTATTACAGTACTATTTTTTATCTCGCGTAGAAAAGAATAGGGGTGTGCAATGGTAAAATTTTGATTAACTGATTGAATTAAAAAAATTTTGTTAATCGTATTTTAACAGTAATACTTCGATTTGGTCAATGATTAATAGTTAAATATTTTTTTAAATTTCAGTTAACGGTTAATTTGATTCGAAAATATTGGTTAACCAAAATTTCATATATATATATATATATATATATATATATATATATATGTACTAGTATTTTTCTCGTGCGATGCACAGCTACATTTTAAGAAGTGTCGTTTTGATGTTATTGTTTTAAATAGATATAACTTAATTAAAAATGTAAATAAAACAATACAATTTAATATTTTATTTTATTTTTGAAATTGTACTTTTGTAATTATTATGTTCCTTTTAAAGTTTATTTTTACATTAGAACGATAAGCAACCTTCTTATTATTATTTTTATTTGAATTTGAAATAACAACTTTAATTACATCACTAATATATTGAAATAAAACTTGTAAATAAAAGAAAGATTATGAAATTAATAATTTGATTAAAAATAAGAATAAAAATTATAAATTATTGGAAACTTCATAATAAACAACAAAGTTAGTAATTGAAGTACTAACTTTATTTGAACGGTACATATCAATATTTTTAATCCTTTTGGTTGCTAACCCGAGATGCAACCACACATAACTAAACATGCACAAATAATAGTTTCTTGCAATAAACTTATAAATTGCATCATTGACCTTGACTTTATTTAAAATTTCCTCGTACCAAAACAATGAAGAACAATGCTCACATATATTGTTCGGATCACCAAAATCTGCAGTCCACTAAAAACAAAATGAATTATAAAACAATCGTGTAGCAAAAATAAAGTTATAAATTAATAAGTAATAACCAAAGTTATATATGATAAATCTCACCAGTAACAATATTGGTAGAAATTTATTGAGGTACTACAACCTCACCAAATTCTCTAGTAGCCTCGACAATTAGTTAATTATTGATTTCCATCTAAAATTTGATCCCAGAAACAATTGAGTATGAAAGAAGACAGATTTGATCCCAGAAACAGTTGACAAAGAGCTCCATATTTTAAAATATTGCTAGGAAAAGCATACAAATAAGTATTCCCAAAATATTTGCCTTTTCCAGGGCATAGAATTTTAGTAATTACACAAAATGATTTATATACAGTTTAGTCATGTATACTCATATTACAGCTTATTTGTTTAGTAATATTAAATCTGTCACCAGTTTGTAAATAAAAGATTTCACCATGGGGAGCATATTGATATAAACTGTTAAACACCATGTGATGGATAAAGTAATCGTACTTATATATTGAACTTACCTTTGTTATATGATCTTTGTTTCCTCTAGATTCCTATAACTATTGATGTTGTTAATTTTTTTATTTTTTTGAAAAGGGATGTTGTTAATTTCTTCATAGCTTTGTGAAGAACTATTTTTTGCCAACTTTGCAGAGATTTAGATATATGCAGTGTCTGTATTTTATATTTCAGCTTTTAGTGAAACATAAGTATATTTTAGTGGATGCAACATATTCAACAAAAAAAAAAAAAATTAAATAGATGTGGTTGTGCAGTGTCTCCTTTGATGCTTTGGCTATTGCTTCAATTGAACCAATGGCTTTGGCTGAGCTGAAAAAGAAAGGAACATAGTTAGCTTTGCATTTCTCAAAGAAAGGTTAGATAAGAGTGCAGGCATTAAATATCATTGTGCGTTATTTTGAACACGAACAGAAGTAAAAAAATTGGGAGCCATTTCACATGTACAGACACGAGGAGGCAAGCCAATCGGAGGAGATACAAAATCATCAGAAAAAGACGGACAATCTACCATCACATTTTGATTAACTTCAACATTGTTCCCTGTAAATTAACGCGCATCAACATAAAACGCACCATGAACCATGTGAGAACAAAAACAATAATAAATCAAAATCACATACAGACTGAACACACATACTTAGTAACTGAAATGCACAGACCAACAGATATTTAACAGAAAAGTGTTATCACATAAAAGATCCTTAGGATATAAATTTCTTATTTAACTCTGCATTTTCCTTTCCACAACACAAGCTTGCCATATTTCAATGATATAATATTACTAAATAATTTTGGAGTGCTAATAATAATATTATAGTTTGGGTGTGTACTTCACTGTATAATCATGCGATAATTTGGGAGTGTACTACAATGCCATATTTCAACCCACCCCCATTGCCACACACCATCAACCATGAAAGAACAAACTAAATTACGAAACAAACACACATACAAACTGAACGCAAACTCTTAATACCTGAAAAGCACAGACCCAAATTACACAATGATATTTATCACATAAAAGATCCTTAAGCTTTAAACTTCTTACTTTAACTCCAAATTTCCCTTTGCATAACACATAAAAGCTTGCCAACGCACCAACCATGAAAGAACAAAAACAAATAGCCAAACAAATATACATACAAACTGATCGCACACTCTTAATATATGAAATGCACAGACCCAAATTACACAGTGATAATATTACTAATAATTTTAGAGTGCTAATAACGGTATTATAATTTGTAGTGTACTTCAGTTCAATATTTCAACCCAACCCCCACTACCACAAGCACGCACCAATAGCATAAAAAAATTTTAAATACTAAACTTCCAAGTTAAATATTTTCATTTCATCATCATAAAAGTTAGAACCTACATCCAAGAAGGTGCAACATATTCATTGAAACAATATTATATGTTCACTATCATTCACTTGAACATGGAATACGATTTAATTGAACAGATAAGTGCAGAGCTGTTCCTAAAAACCTACACAATACATTCAGAATGTATTTGCAGTTTATGTCACAATACAACAACTTACATCTCCCAACTCCATGAAAACCTACTTTCTTACTAACAAAATTTGAACAAATATACACAACTAAACAGCAACCTTCTTGGTAAATATTCAACTCAGAGGGAGTCAAAAACTGCTAATCAGAGCCAAAACTCGTGACCAACATCAAAACGAAACAAGAAAAAAAAAAAACAAACAAAACAAAACAAAATTCCCATACCCCAACCGCACACCGCCACAAACCCCTACCCACAAACCCAACAATTGAACCAAAAACCAAACCAGTAAAAAAAAAAAAAAAAAAAAAAAAACCCAAAAAATCCATAGTCTGAACCAAAAAAACCCACCTGTAACACCACCACCCAAACCGCCACACCCCGCCGAACCCACAACACCCATCGCTTCGCCACACAGTAACACACCACACACTCACCGTCGCACCCCCCACCCTGTCCAAACCCAAAAAGCAACCAAAACTCCAACCAAAAAATTTTAAAAAAAAAAAAAAAAAAAAAAAAAA
>NC_044916.1:8030037-8093300 GCF_003576645.1 Ipomoea triloba
AACCAAAAAAATTTAAAAAAAAAAAAAAAAAAAAAAAAAAACCTCCCAAACAACATATAAACGAATACAAAACAACACAAAACCAAGTAAAAGTTTGAATACCTGGATCACCACCGGACGAACTCCTTCTAAACCGCTTGGGCCGCTTGGAAGAAGAACCAACCATTGAGATTGTTGGTATGCACACAGACCGAAGGCGTATGGTTTCGCGGAGAAGAAAAGAGCCGGAGACTATTGGGTTTCGCGGGGAGGAGAGAAACGGAAGACATAAACGACTGTGTAGACCAATCACATAAGGAAACAACTTTTAAAATAACACCTAATTTAAAAGGAAAAAGTGTCAAATAGGCCACTGAACTTATCGTTTTTGTGCAATTGGACCATTGAACTTAAAAAGTGTGCAATTCAACCATCAAACAAGCAAAATTTGTACAATTGGACCATTTTTACAAAATTTTTTAATTCAATTTGAGTTAAAAACATTTCAATATTGACTTCCAACTAGTATGGTAGAAGAAAATGTCACTCTTAATACATATATGTTAGTAATATAATTGGATTTTACTAGAAAATTTTTGAAAAAATGGTCCAATTGCACAAATTTTGCTTGTTTGATGGTTGAATTGCACACTTTTTAAGTTCAATGGCCCAATTGCACAAAAGCGATAAGTTCAGTGGCCTATTTGACACTTTTTCCAATTTAAAATGGTAAAAAATTAACAAAATTGCAAAAAGACTTAACAACCCCTCTCTATACCATAATTACACAAAATAAACTAAAAACCCACATCAAATCTGAACCATTAAAAACAAATAATTGATGACCAAGATTTAATCTCACAATCTCATTTAAATGATCCAAATCCTATATATATATATATATATATATATATATATATATATATATATATATATCATTAAGTTTTATTTATAGTTACCCTTTTTAAATTTTTGCTTTTATATTTGTAGTATTGTTATTATATTATTTTTATATATTTTCTTATAAATTTATTACTATAGATATTGATGTAATTGGTAATGTCAATTTTTATTTATAATTGAAAAAATTATTATTTTGGTCCTTAAATTGTTTTTCAATTGTTAATGTAACCCTTAACTTTTAATTTCAACTATTTTGATTCTCGAATTATTTAAATTTTTGTTAGTTAAAGTCCTTTTGAGTGACCAAAAAGGTATTCATTCATCAGCCCTTGGACATTATTTGAACATGACCTCGTAACTTGATAGGAAAATTCTGTGAAAAAACCTAGACAAAATAGTATAAAATATACGTTTAAATATATTCATGTCTCGTTAAAAACCTTGGTAGAAAAATTATGTGGGAAAAAATTAGTCGATGGAAAAAGAGTACATGGTACATGTTAAATTATGTGTTGCACCGGTTGCCTCATTAAAAACCTTATGCTAAGAAAACTCAATGGAAAAACTTAGCTAAGGGAAAAAGAGTACAACCATAACCCCAACATAAACTTCAGGGCATAATATTCATGATTTAAGTAAAATGATACTCCCTGAAAATAACATTCTTTAAATCCCATACATTAATTTTCCAAAATGTATAGAGGGATTTTGTAAATAAATATGTCCAACTGTCAATGGAATAAATATACTTTATAATAATCTCGTGACTTTTCTGGAGCTCAGGTGGGTATAATATTGACATCATCTAGTCAAAAAATTTCATAATATACCCATTTATCATTGGTGCAACACAATATTTATTGTCCCTTTATAGGACAATAATGGGGGTAAATATAGTACAATCAATTTTGGAACTTGGCAGTTGGCATTATTGTGATACAAAAATAATAGCCAATATCCAAGTAATCCATTATATATTGGCTTGTCTAAGTAGCCAATCGAAAATCATATTTAGACAAGCCAATATATAAATTCTATGGGGAAGAAGAAATGATTTCTCTTTTACAAATTCTCTTTTAATTCTTTTATTTTCATTTTTTTTTAAATTTAGCTTATGTGGCACCCAAAAATATAAAACAAATATGATCTGGCAAGCAAGATGTGTAATTACCGGCACTAACAGGTAGGTAACCGGCTAATGGGCTTCAATACCTTAAAATTGTGAGTTAATGTGTTCATTTGCACTTTTAAAAAGTTTGTGGGTCTAATTAACTTTTTGAGAAAAGTTCAGGGGCCTATTTGACCCTTTTCCCTTTTTAAATTTTCTACAGTTAGCATATGGTTTTAGGTTTCTCTTTCTTAAATGCTATTTCCAACTTTCCACCTTCTTCATTCTTCAAATAAGATTTATTCTTCTTCATGGCATCACATCACAAATTCAACATTGCATTGAAGATGAATGAAGAATTTAAAATTTAATTTTTCTGAATTTTAAATTAATTATTTATATTTTTAAAATTTTGATATTTTGTTGTTTTATTTAATGAGATACTTGAAAATTTATGATTATGATTTTTGAATTATTGAAAACTTGTATTATAATTTATTTTATTTTAAAAACTTAAAATCTGTCATCTTATACGCATTCAATCCACCAAATTCGTCGTTAGCATATTAGATTCGATTAGATCCACACTCCTATTAGATGATATCGTTCAAATCCACCTTTAGCATATTGGATGTGGGTTCACTCCAAATCTACTCCAATCCTCTTGACACTCCCCCCCTAAGCTTTAGCTGGTACTCAAATCTACTCCAATCCTCTTAACACACCACGTATTAAAAAAAATATGTATAAATGCTAATACATAAAATATTTAAATTTTATATCATAAATTGTCAGGATGGCTGAGTGGTCTAAGGCGCTAGGCTCAAGTTCTAGTCCTTGTAAAAGGGCATGGGTTCAAATCCCACTTCTGACAGCCAATGTAACAGTGCAGATATGAAAGTAATTACCAAGAAATATATTTTAATTTAAAGTATCATAATTTTTTGATTATACTACATTTTAAACAATTTATATAAAAAGTCTCCAAATAAATTAAAAATTTATAGTCATATGTCACACTTATAAAATGATACTAGTCTTTATAGGCCCGTGACATTGCAACAAAAATAGGTTTTACATGATGTTAAAATATATTGTTATAACTAAATTTTAAATTACATAAATAAAAAATAATAATGTAAGTAACTTGAAATAAGATTCACAAGTTTTTAACAATTTTACATACATAATAATAATCATGAAAAAAAATGTTAGGTGCTTTTTTGAATGTAAAGTAATCAATAACTGCATTAGTGGTGTCCCCTGCAAGTTAAGTGAATGAAGTCTTGTTAAAAACAATAAATTCAATGGCAATATAAATTAGGGAAATTGCATATATGTTTGTACCTGAGGTCGTAATGGCGTGAACCAGTTCCACACAATGTTGGGCGGCCGCGCCTTGTTGATTGTCGTCGTGGTTGTTGTTGGTCCGGTTGAGGGAGAAACTTATCCATTGTCGGTGCTTGCCCCCCAAAATGCCCTTGCCTACCACCTTAACCGGATGGCTCTCCTAGTTGAGAGTCTTGTATTAGGTGGCACGAAGGCATATTGTTGTATGTAGGACGAGTTTCATAATTATAAATGTGAGGCAGGGCTTGTTAATATGATAACCCAGGTTGGGTGGGGTCGTACACTACACTCGCTGGGGTCGTATAATTTGGATATTGAAATGAAGGCGGAGCGAATGAAACATCCCCAGATTGCGTGTATGATGAGTACTCCCTAAACTGGGTATATGATGATGGAATTTGGTTAGAACTAGTAGTATGGAAGCCATAGGCATTTGAACTTCTTTGACGGCTCCCATACGCACTACTAGAAGGGCTCGACTCATCCTCGTCAAAAGATGAACTCATCGTAACGGGCAACAGATTGTCCCTCCTAACACAATCATCCATACCCTCCTCCTCATCATCTTCCTCTTCATTAGCTTGATCGGCCCGTGTATTTCCCTCAGTCTGGACGCCTGGATGCATAACACGCCCACGCCCACACTTATCGCCTTTTCCCGCACGCCCCAGCCTCTGTTCGCTATTGCGACGACGACTTTGAAACGGTTCATCTGGGTTAGGGGCATTGTCAAGCATCTCATTAGGGACATGCGCTATATATGCAAATGGGGACGATTGTATCAAGTTGAAAGCTAGGACGATTGTATCAAGTTGAAAGCTAGGACGATTGTATCAAGTTGAAAGCTATCCGGTCATCTCCACAATGGTATCATTATTATCACCATTATTAATTGGGCGCCTCCCGGTAAAACCCAGGCCCCGCAACCCATATATCTACGCCACAAAAAATATATAACACATCAAATTCGTAACATAATAATCGTAAACGTATGAATTTTTAAAAATAACACATACTAACCAATTCAGTATAAGCAGTGCACTGTGGTTGATAACCCTCACGTACACTGTAGGCATGATTACCAATGATGCGGCGCCCACACTGGTAGTACTATATCTCATAGACTATTTCTCATCTTCTCCCTCCATGTATTTATGCCTGAAGAAAGTAGTGGTACTACCTTCTTCTATCTCCTTTGTCTGCTATTTTTTTAAGCTAAAAAGGCATGCATATTACCTTCTTTTTAAAAACCATAATGAGAAGAAGGTAATCAATCTAGTCTACCTTTTCAATTCAAAAGAAAGTGAAAAGAAGGCAATTACAATTGCCTTCTTTGTAGGCATTAGGGGTCAAAACAAAAAACTAAAAGAAAGTAGTCAAATTACCTTCTTTTTGAAAAGAAAGTAACGACATTAATACTTTTCACAAAATTGTCTAGTGTTTTGATTCTATACAATTTTGTCCAAACCTTATCAAATCTACACACTATTGACTAACTCATAAAAAAATCTTTTCAAACACTAAAAACAAGAACAATTGAAAATCATTAATCATTAATAATAATAATAACAAGAACAACTACACTATAGTACTATAGTGCTTCTAATAGTAATAAATAATAATAATAATAATAATAATAATAAAACTAATAAATTTGTAATAATAATAATAATAGAACTAATAAGTTTGTATCATTAATAGTTAATAATAATAATAATAATAATAATAACAACTATGCTACCCTACTTGTAATAAATAATAACTAGTATTTTACCCATGTGATGCACGGTATTGAAAATTTAAGTATAAATGTTATGGTTTTAGATCAAGCTTTATTTTGATTATAAAAATAACTAATTAAAATTATAATAAATTATTAAAAATTTCGTTGTAAATTATTAAAATTCTAATCAAAATTACAAACTATTAAAAAGTTAGTAAATATCTTTTTATGACATTTGTTGACACACATACTAAAAGGAAAATATTAAATTATACAGTATTATTAAACTTATATATAAAAATTTGATATGAGCTTTATTCATTTATATATATAATTTTTAATTTAATAATTATGTTGATTTGATTTGTAATTATTAATATAAATATTTGTAATTAAAATAAGAATTGATATATAATACTCGTAGAAATTAATTCATGATTACATAAATTTATAAATTTGTTCATATTTTTTTTAGCTTACATCTTTGTGTTGTATAAACTCAACAATGCCTTTCGTATGATTAAGATATATATATATATAGATTTTGGTCCAAATGCGGCCGTGCGGTCATGCACCAGTCAATGTTACGAAATACACCACTCAATGTTAAGAAACACACCACAATGAAACACACCACAGTGCATATTTGTGTGGTGTGTTTCTTAACATTGAGTGGTGTATTTCATACCATTGAGTGGTGTGAACCGCACGGCCGCACGGGAGAGCACGGCCACACATGAACCTGACCCTATATATATATATATATATGACACTAAATGATATAACATAATAAAAAATAGAAGTTTTAATATAACAAATGTTGGGCCAATATATATTTACATTTTTAAAAAACTTTGTGGGCCAAACTTATTCCATTTTTGTAGCCCATTTACCCAAAGCTCATTCGCACTTTTGGAGGGAAAATTTTATGGCCTTGGATTCGACTTTATTTTATATAGGGAAAATGACACTTTTTTCTCCCTAAGTTATGTGCATATAGCACTTTTTCCCCCTGAGTTATTAAAGTAGCAGTTTTCCCCCCTTAGTTATTTTAAAAGTGGTAGTTTTTCTCCCTGAAATGTTAAATTGTCATTTTTGCCCTTAAAAATAACTATTTCATTTATTTTTATTCTTCAACCAATTATATTACTAATATGTATGGAAGATTACGGTTAGATACAAACCTAATCGAACACCGTAGCAATTGAACTTAAAAAGTATGGACGGTTACGGTTACGATTCAGAACCGAAAAAATAAAATAAAATAATTGTTAAATTTAGACTATTTTTAAATAAGAAATAAAATTATAAAAATAAATAAATAAGTTTTGATTGGCGGTTCAAAATCAAAATTGGATCCGAACCGTACTGATTTATCAAATAAGTGTTTGATCATTTTCACTATATATGACTGTGGTTCAGTTCCGGTTCACGGTTCAACAATTATTTAATTTTATTTTTTCGATTGTGAATCGTAACCAGAACCGTCCATAATATTTCGGTATATTGCTACAGTGTTTGGTTAGGTTCAAACCGAATCGTGATCATCCATACATATACGTAATAATTTGTTGGAGAAGAAAAATAATGAAATAATTATTTTTAAGGGTAAAAATGTCAATTTAACATTTCAGGGGGAAAAACTCCCACTTTAATAACCTAGGGGGAAAAAGTGTTATATGCACATAACATAGGGGGAAAAAGTGCCATTTTCCCTTTTATATATACTAGTTTTTTCTACGCGCTTTGCGCGAAGATTTGTGCCCAATATTTAAACTCAATTAGTAAATCATTTTGAAATAGATATAATGCATTTTTTTTAGTTGTCGAAGTTTCATAGATATTCGAGTAAAATTTTTGTTGTGTATGTATTTGAAATTAATATAAGAAATTCAAATTCATTGTGATGAATATATTCCACTGTAATTTTAAGAGTACTCAACATTGTATTACAATATTTTTGTCTTTGAAAATGAATAAAATTTGTTTAAATATAGTCTTCTTTTTTTTCTTTTTTTTTTTAGAAAAAAATATAGTCTTCTTCTAATTAGAGATATATCCTTTATAAATTCATATTCATATATGAATATACATAATACTTGATTTCAACTATCTCAATTCAACAACTTCCACAGATTGATATCCAAAAATCTTGTCTCAATTCAACTGCAAATGCATTATGTTGCTGCTCATTTATAATATTAATATTTTTAAATAATTGTGTGTGTGTGTGTGTGTGTATATATATATATATTAATATTATTGAAGTAAGAATTATAGAAATGATAAATTACTAAATATAACTATGGTAAGTTTAAATTCATTTAGAACCCGAGTCAAAACTAAGTTGAGTCGTCGTAGGTCCTTATTTGGAACCCGACCCATTCCCGCCTCTAATCAGGATGGTCACTAATTTTCTGTTTCATTTTACCCCCTCTCCCCATTGGGTGTTAGTTGGCTCGAACTTTTTTGACAAACAAAAAAAAAAAAAAGAAAAAAAACTTGTTACCTTAATGAAGTGTCATCTTCGAAACGACATGGGATGGGTGATTCTCGGCAACTCGACCGCCTTGCCTCAGGAGTGAAGATGATAATGAAGGGAATTGATGATGAAAGGAACAAAATTTATGATGAAAGGAGAATGAAAATGAAATATGATTCAAGACAGATACTTATAAAATATGGCAATATGATGACGATCCTAAAAATTTAAATATCAAGTCTTTGACAATAATGAATATTGATGTATCCAATGTTTTACCTTTAATTATTTTTCACATTGAAAAGTATTTCACTCTCAAGAAATAAAAAATAAAAAATAAATATTAACTCATGTTCTTATTTGTACTTTTTTTTTTTAAAGAATGTTCTACAGAACTTTGTTCGTCATATAATAATTAAATTTGAATATCACATTAATCTATAGATTAATATGAAAATTGAAGTTGACATTCCTACTCTTATATTTCATAATTTAATTTTAGTTAATTTTTTTATCCTAGATTTATAAATGACAGTCCACTTTTAATCATTTTGATCAGAACATCTTAATTCGATCCTAGTATTATTGTGTAACCATTTTTGGTCTTATGTCAACAAAATCGTTATAATATTGTTAAATACAAGGGCATTTTGATCTTTCTAATACAAAGTGGGTTGACCCCACTATATTTATATCTATATATTTTTTAATGTTTATACAAGGACATTTCAATCTTTTTATGTTTAAAGACCGAAGTGCTTTTGTATAATTTAACAACATTTAAACTGTTTTATTGATAAAGGACTAAAAATGGTCATGTCACAATAATAGTATGACCAAATGATGACGTTTGGATAAAAAAGGATTAAAAGTGAACTTTCATCTATAACAAAAAATGGAATTAACTCTTAATTTTATATATTATTTTTAAATTATAATAATTTATTGACAATATTTATAATTAGTATTGTTTTTTAAAAGAGTTAATTTAATTTTTTGTCCTAGATTTATAGGTAGTAATTCAGTTTTAGTCCTTTTTTATCATATCATCCACTTTTGGTCCTAGTAATTATTGTGACATAACCATTTTTGGTCCTCTATTATTAAAACAGTTTAAATTTCGTTAAATATAAAGGCATTTCGGTCATTAATTATAATTTTTTTCAAAAAAATAAACATAAAAAATATAATGGGTCAATCTATTTTGTATTAAAAATATCTAATTGCCCTTGCATTTAATGACATTTCAATGATTTTGTTGATGGGGGACCAAAAATGGTAATGTTACAATAATACTAAGACAAAATAAGGATATTTTGATAAAAAATGGCTAAAAGTGAACTGTCACTTATAAATTTAGGACAAAAAATAAAATTAACTCTTTTTTAAAATAATGAATTGAAATTGACTGACTTTAGCATTATAGAGATTAAATGTTCCACCACATGTTTCACAACTATACAAACAATTTAAGTGAATTTAGTCTCATTGATCATATTCTCCTAACAATTTTAATTGGAGTAATGAAGGCTTAGTTGGGTCACTGCTCATGAACCGTACCCTTGAGCCCCCAGCTGAATGTTCCACCACATGTTCATTTCTTTGTGAGCATAAATATAATATGTGCAGTCCAACTATCAGCTTAGACTTTTAATTGAGATGGAGCACATGCTTTAATTTGGTATTAGAGCCATGCAAAAGATCATGGGTTCGAATCTCCTCTTCCCCCTCAAAAAGAGACTCCTGGGGCGTGTGAGCACATGTTTTAATTTTCTTTGTTTTACGTTGTTTTTTTTTAATGCATATAATTTATAAAATTAATTTTGTAATATAAAAAGTAACTACAAAGTGGACTGACCCGTTATATTTTTTTAAAAATTAAAATTCTTAATTCACAACTACACAGAAAAACATTAACACTTAGAATTGATAATACTAAAGTGCGTTCATATTTAAGGCATTTAAGGAAGTTTGTTGACAGATAACAAAAAAAATGGTAATGTCATAGTAGTGCTATGACCAATCAGAAATGTTATTAAAAAATAACTAAAAGTGCACATTACACCTATAAATTTAGAATAAAAAATAAAATTAATTCTTTAAAAATTATTTATTTTTATTAGTTATATTGAATTATTTAACTCAATCAAAAATTAAATATAAAAAAAATTATCTAATGCAATAATAACAAATAGATGAATAATGATAAAGGTTTTTAGGAAGAGAATGTAATAGTAAAATATTTTAATCTTAATAATTATTGTATTGTTGCCAAGTACCTTATGGTCCAGTGGCATTAAACCCTTCCCTTTATACGGCTTCAATAGGTTGAGAAAGTAGTTATGAACAGATACTGCAGTGTAATAGAGTAAGTAGTATTCAAAAAAAATAATTATTGTATTGTTGAAATGTTGAGTTCACATTTCTATCTCTTTCAAGTTTAAGGTTTGAAGTGGTAACAAATTCTTTTATTTAAAAAAGAAAAAGAAAAAGATAAAGAAAAGTCCACTCATTTAGCAATAGAAAACAGAGGAGTACTATATGCATTGCTCCTAGTACTACTACTATAGAGTACTAAAACAGACTGTGATCTACTTTCGATGTATAAATGCAAATGCCACTACTACCGCACTGAGCATAGAAACTTGTACTGAGAGATGGGCAAGTGTCATCTCGGAAACGACGTCGGATCGGTGGTTTTTGACCGCCCCGCCCCCGCCGCCGCCTCCAACGGCGGTTACAGCCATCTCAAGCTCTGGTCAACCTCATTCCGCCGCATGATCCTCGACGCCGTGCGTTGCGGCGGCGGCGGCGGAGGAGCGGTGCGACAGAAGCATGCCGATGCTGCTTCCAAATCCACCATGGAGAGGAAGCCTAGCCGCCGCCATCAGAGTCAAAGATCTGAATGCGGATCAAAATTTTCCGGATCCGACAAGCTCTCGGACCTGCTCCGGCTGTCGGAGAACTCGGAGCAGGAGGAGGAGACGGAGGAGGTGCGGCGGAAGGTGGAGGCGCTGGAGCGGTTGAAGGGCGTGACGAAGCGGCTGCAGAGCAGCGAGGCCGACGGCGTATTGGAGGGAGCCAAGGAGGTCCGAATGCTGACTAAGGACGACTCTGAGGCCCGAGCAACGCTCGCTCTGCTCGGAGCCATTCCGCCGCTCGTCGCGCTGCTCGACGCCGCCGACTCCGCATCCCACATTGCCGCCCTCTACGCTCTGCTCAATCTCGCCATCGGCAATGACGCGTGAGCTTCTTTCTCGTTTTTCTCTTCCGCCTTCTTTACTGCATATTTTTCAGTGGCATAATTGTCGTTTTGCTTCTTCATTTACTCTTTCTTGTCAGTATTTCCTTCTTTTGTTTGTTTCTCTAATTCTCTTCCAGTCTAATAAATGGAGAAATGCGGATTAGGGTTTAAATCTCTGCAAGTTTTGCTTTAATTTTAGGAAAACGAACACTCTTAAAATTCTCTAGTTCAACACATCAAATTATCAATCAGTAGAAATCTGTAAAATCTTTCCAGTGACTTCTGCTTTCTTGTAATGGAAGTATGGAACCTTCTAGTCTATAATCTACTTTGGAACTTATCCTCTGTTTTAAGCTTCAAACTGCTCATAATTTTTTAGGTGATTTCTTAAATTTTTGCCACATGAGGTTGATAGTTTATCTTGCTTGATGTGCTTGTTTTATATTGTAGTTATAATTTATAAATCAAACTACTACTGTTGACTTATTGCAGAAACAAAGCCGCAATCGTGAAGGCCGGGGCTGTTCATAAGATGCTAATGTTAATTGAATCTCCAAATGGTTTCCCAGAGCCAGCTGTGGTTGAAGCCATTGTTGCCAATTTTCTTGGTCTGAGTGCTCTGGATGCAAACAAACCCATCATCGGTTCCTCGGGTGCGATTTCCTTCTTGTTGAAAATTCTCAAAGATTTGGACGATATGCATGGTTATCAAGCTAGATTGGACTCACTCCGAGCACTGTACAATCTTTCAATCTCGCCTTCGAACATTTTCCAAATCCTAGAGACTGATCTGGTGCCGTTTCTGATGAGCAAGTTGGGAGACATGGAAGTAAGCGATAGGATGCTTTCTATTCTTACCAATATAGTGCCCATAGGAGAAGGGCGAAAGGCGATTAGTGTAGTTCCCGATGCATTTCCGATACTGGTTGATGTGTTGAACTGGACGGATTCACCAGGGTGCCAAGAGAAGGCATCGTACATTTTGATGGTAATGGCGCACAAGTCATATGCAGATCGACAAGCCATGCTCGAAACAGGAATCGTTTCCTCCTTGCTTGAATTAACGCTTCTAGGCAGCACATTGGCGCAGAAAAGGGCTTCAAGGTTGTTGGAATGCTTGAGGGTTGACAAAGGAAAGCAAGTGTCCGAAAGCTTTGGCGACGTGAGTGCAACATTATCTGCCCCGCAAACATCTGCCTGTTCAAGTCGTCAACTAAGGGATACGTTAGAGGAGGAAAACAGTATGATGAGCGAAGAGAAAAAAGCGGTGAAGCAATTAGTTCAACAGAGCTTGCAGCATAACATGAAGAAAATCGTGAAGAGGGCTAATCTGCCACAGGACTTTGTTCCTTCTGATCATTTCAAGACCCTCACTTCAAGCTCAACATCAAAGAGCTTGCCGTTTTGATAGAGTTTGAGGCCTTTCGGAGTGCATTGCTCCCTAGTGTAGATGTCTAGTGGATCAGAGGTATGTTTTGTCTTTGTCTGCCTGGAACCATATAGTCATTTGTGCAAACTAGGCATGGCTATATATATATGTATATTGTAAAGTTTAAGCTAATAATGATATTTCTCTTAGTTTGTTTTTGTCTTGGGTTTATCTTTGCAATGTTTTATGCCTGCATATAGCTTGTGGATTGGACACCCATGGTTTCATGGATAGATGCTTTTGCCTCTGAAATTGCTTGTCAAAACATGCTTTTGTGGTAATTAAACATAAGAAATTTCTCAAAACATTGTCACTTCCATTGGTTTCCTCAGCAGCACTCCTCGTTTGAGTGGTTGCTCCCACAATGTTGTTGGTGGGACTTGATATTTGGTCTCTTGTGATAAATGTGTGATAAATTTTACCACTGTAACCAGTTTGAGCTGCTCAGGACAGTTTTAATAGTTTAAAAACCGTATTTCAGGTTTTATATTTCATTTAACCGCAAAAATGAAGTATGTATGAATGCTCATGACAATTTCTGTGTAGTTAATTTTTTCTTTATTTTTTAATTTTCAAACCTTTAGTATGGTTCAATGAGTAAAATAAGATACTCCGTATTTAATAAATTTTGATTTCAGTAAATAAAAATTAAAATGATAATAAAAATAATTCTCCATTCGTACGAAGTGGGGCACTAATAGCATGCAACAGTGCAGGAAAGCAGAATAATTGGGAATCAAAATTTAGGCCATCGCTATCCTGCTACACTTCTCTATAAATCATTTTTTAGTTTTCACCTTCCAAAGTATCATTATTTTATTATTTTTATATTTAATTATTGCATTGACATTTTTATATTAACTCATTGCCAGATTAGTTAATTCATATATAATCATTGAATATAAATACATTTTTTAATATAATGTCCCGTTAAAAAATGAAATATTAAAAATAAAATTTGGAAGGATTATTTTTTATCTCAAAAAAGAAGTATTTATAGAACTGAATTTTCTTGAATTAGGTAAATTCGAGAATTAGCTCAAAATGCAAGGACTAAATTGTGATTTAGAATCAAGAATATGATAAAATTCTGTAGAACGAGAGTACCAATTAGTTCTCAATTATAGTAGTTTTCTGGATTAATTATGAATGATTTTTTGTACTTAATTAGGTCCTCGAATTATGGTTTTATTCGATTGAGTAATCTATTAAGACCCAATTTAATCCTAGACTATAGTAGTTTTATCCAAGTTAGTCATCGATTCTAGTAATTTTACTCAAGTCAATCTTCGACAAGTTAGTCTTCGATTCTAGTAATTTTACTCAAGTCAATCTTTCACTATAGTGATTTTTCTCAATTTAATTTTCGACTATAAAAATGAAAATGATACGGAGTATGTATTACATGAAGACATGATTTCTTGCCCACAAAAGGCAAATTCTCCCGTCCCAAGAGTCTTTACACTTTGGCTCGACAAAATTATGAAGGGTTAAATTAGGTGACTCAGTAACCCATTAAGTTAAAAATATGATTTTTGCGACAAATTTCACTAATGTGATCACTTGAACTGCCCATATAGGTTGAAGACATGATTTCTATGAGAGGAAGTGATCTATCGTTCTCCCTAGTGATACCAATACCATGACTAGACTCTTAATTACAATTCCTACTTGTTAAATATATAATATATAAAATATAATTATGCAATCTAATTATCAAATTAGAATTTTAGTTGAGAAGTTATACATTTTTCAATTCTAACAAACTTATAACACCACAACTATACCATCCTTTAGCTTGCCATCTCAGCCTACCAAACTTCTATGCTCATTGTATCTTCACGAGACCAACTTCTCCTCTACCTAATCATTAGACCATATAGATTACATAAGGTTAATTTTTTTATATACTAAAAGGTTAATTTTTAGTATATTAAATGTTTACTTTTAGTATGCTGAATATTCATTTTTGAATATACTACTTAGAAATAAAAATGATTCATATTATAATATGGACCATGATCTCCTAGTTTCGTAGGACCATTTCACCTACCAAACTCAACAATCCAGAATATTCATAACCATCAAGCATAATATTAAAAAAAAAAAGATGTCTTTATTTTTTAAAACAATAAGGCACAGTTTCAACTTGGAATATAATTTTATGGAATTAAGGCATTCTGAAAATTGTTAATAAATTAGTTTCACCTGTGGTTTGGTTTGAGAAAATGAAATAAGAAAAGGCAGGGGATAAGAAGTCAACAGTACGTACTAGTTACTATAATGCATCTTGAGAGTATTATTGGCAACAGCAAAGCACATAGCGTCGGTGGAAATCTTTGTCTGCGTAGTAGTTGACTTGTAGGACCACTCGCCTTTACTCATCTCTCAAATCTCAATCTCTAAAAAAGGAAAAATGATATATGGGTAGTAAAATTCTGGTCACGTATTTTGATTTTGTTGTAGGGAGATAAAAAAGTATTCTGTAATAAAAATTGTAACCCGCATTTTTTTTAGTGAATTAAATGATGACATGTAAGCAGTGATTAAAAAATAGAGTAAAATAGTAAAATGTACGTGTAGTATTACTTCAGACCTTGTTCATAATTTTAACAAAAATCTAGTATTGTTTCTAAATTTTTTTTAAGTATATATTAACAAAAGTTTAGTTGAAATAACTTATTTAGACGCTTATAACTTATGATATAAATTTTATTTGGTAAAAGAAAGTTGTGTACTAGTCAGATAAAATTTGTTACAAGAGATCAATGATAGAGTCTCACCAGTAACAATGTAGGAGCAATCTCTCAAAATAGTACACAATGATAAAAAATTTAGTATCTGTTAATCAATTAAGTCACTGTAATTAACTCCTCTATAGTCTTATTGGATCATAATGAACAATTTTTCACTAGTTGTGTAGCACTTCTTGATTAGATCTGGCATCAGGCATCGGCCATGCACACATCACAATAGAAGAATATTAAATCCTGTTTGGATCTGGAATCTCTGGGGTTTACAAAGTTGAAATTTGAACTACCCCATCATAAACAAATGTATGCAACTGTTTTTACCAATTTTTTAAACCCAACTCCATCTGCATGTCAAATTCTTCAAACTGCATTCACATTGCTAATAGAATTCAAATGTGTGATGAGAATATTATGAGAAAATGACACTTTTGCCTTCTAATTTATATGCTTATAGTACTTTCCCCTTGAATTATTATTTAATGTATCCACATTATTCCTTTAATTATTTTAAAAGTGACAATTTTTATCCCTTAGCTCTTTGTTAAATAGACGTTTGGATTGTTAAAAATAAGGACAAAATATGTATTTTATTTATTTTCCTTCTCTAACGAATTATTTCTTATATATGGAGATCAGAATAAATGTGAAAAAAGAACAGGCATCATTTACAAATATTATAATTATAATTTTAATTATAATTTTAACGTAATTTTAATAACAAATTTAAAATTTAAATATAAATAATTATAATATTTGCAAATGATGTGTTAAATTTGTGTTTAAGTCTTAATTTTGTTACTGTTTGCAAAGGAATAATTAAGTTGCAATGATAAATAATATATCAAAAATACTTTTAATAATGTTGAAAAATAGTTCATTGTAAGTCATTTTCAAATAGCTTGTAAGTAGAAACATTATATTACATCGTGATTATCCAAGTAATACTCCGTAATAAATAGGATTGCAATATTAATGCATATTTTGTTACAACTACAATAAAATATGATTTTACCCGTTCGAGTTTAATTTTTGTCCATACTTTCTTGATCAAACTTGTAACCGCTGTCCACATGGTCTTCATAACATACTTGAACATTTCCATGGTACACATACATAACACCAAATTCATATAATTATTTTTAGTTTTTGAATGATATATATCTCTCTAAAACTTAGAGCATTTAAGGTCCATGGAACTTGCAAGTTGCAAAACCTTGGAAAAAAAGTCTCAAGGATAAACTTAATAATGCATCTTGATCCCATGCCCTGATGCTCCCATGCAATGGCATTTGTCACGTTTTTAGGTGAAGATATTTTTGATTTATTTTATTTTATTTATTTTGGAGTGATATGATAATTAAAATTACGAAACCATGATTAAGTGGCACAAGATTGAATAGGTACCCATAAAGGTCATAAGTTTGATTCTTGTCAATAGTCTTTCAATTGAGCTTGCTACAAGGTCTTTCTGGTTTTTTCTATCACCCCAAAAAAACCATAAATTTGTTATTAATTGTATTAAACATCAGACTTCTAAAACCAAAGATTAAATATTTACCAATATATTGACTATACATTATTCTAAACTAAAAAAATTTAGTCTTAATGAATCAACAATATGTGTTTTAAGGGAAAGGAGGTTTCAGGCCGGATTAACAAGCCTTTAATTTGTTACACAATTGATTATGCAACAAGTACTAGAAAGACACTCAAGAAACTAGAAGACCACACATTTATGATTGCAAGGCTTAGATAATGATTATTTAAGATGTCTAACTTTTCTGAAAGTTATAATTAAAATTACGAAACGGAGCTTGACCTTGTTTGAAAAGTTCTTCAATATTGACGTGTATCACACAAACCCTCCTAGGTAATTTTATTTTCGTATCAAATATTCAAATTGACCATTTTTTTGTTTTAAAATTTATTTTGTTTAACCAACCGTACCTATACTTATAATTATTTTAGGGAGAATTGCACCTTAAAAATATAATAATGCCCCCTGCTCCCTCTAAATAAGACAACTATCCAGAGATAATCATCTTTCTTCTAAGTCTATTATTTTATTCTTTCTGCAAAGAAATAATCAAATTGATGAAGACTTCATTTATGAATTTTGTCTTAGCGCCATCTCCGACCCACATTACACCAAAATATCAAATTTCTCCATCAAATGTCGCATTAAAAAGAATAATCTCAGCATATTCTCATATCAATTTTTTTCATCTCCAACCCATTTATACCAAAACACCAAATTTCTACACTAAAATAATTTAATTTCTCAATTATTAATTCGGATTGAATTTAATTAATTTAATATAATTTATTTCAAACTTAATTAGTTTAATATAAAATATAACTTGTGATGTAAATAATAATTTGTATGAACATTAATTTTTTCATAACATTAATTATTTAAAAAATGAATTTAACAATATTTTTAAAAATTTAAATTATTCCATAATAATAATAATATAGCACAAAACATCTAGTACATTTAATTATCGAAATTACCATATCGTTCCCACAAATGCTCAATCAATGCAGAGTGCATAATGAGCTTCTTTATCTTTAATTTGTCTATGCCAAGCAAGAGCACGGAAGAGCTGAATCAAACTGTGAATTTCAAAAATATTTTGATAATTTGGGAGGAAGTGGGAGTGGACTAGGAATTTATTAATTTTATATTATTTTTAAAATTATTTTGTATTTTCTAATATCAATATTATGTCGTATGTATTTTAATTTTTATTATGTTCTAGTTATGTTTGATTTATTTAAAATTTTAATTAATATATATTCAATATTAGTCTTGTTTCGATCGTTTCAATGAGATCTTTAAAATGGTATAATTTATATTTAATAATACAAACTTTAAATACAAGTTTTAACAAAATAATAAAGTTTTATATGAAACAAATAAGGATAAATTTGACATTATAAAATAGAAGCAAGGGCAAAATGATACATTTCTTCCCCATCTCTAATTTGTTGCGGATGAACAGCGCCATATATGGCACGACACTGTTTATCAACGCTAAATAATTTGGCATTTTGCCACTACGATGACACCGCTTGGAGCTCAAGAAAATGACAGAATGGTAGAATATCATTGTTTTTAACCGATTTGGTGCCCCTTGGAGATGCTCTAAATCAACAAAATTTAAAACACTATACTCGTGTGTCTATTTTCAAATTGAACATTTGTACCTGATGCAAATATGTAGATATGTATGGTTGTATCAGGTGCTAGCATCATTACTGATCGATAATAAATGGTAAAATTATAGGGCAACTTTTGATAAATTGGTAAATCTCAAGTTTGAACCGTTCATCTCATTGTGGGTCTTTATTGGTTACAATAGTCACAAGACGGAGTTTACTTAGTGTACACCCTTGAATAGTAACTGCATGTTTTCCTCGTCACTATTAAAAAAAAAGAAGCTAAAATCAAACAAAGGTGTACCAAATATAATTCAACACTCAAGAGAAAATCATGTTTATATAATTTTCAAAACAATAAAAAGGTAATTAATTTGAATTAAAAAACATATTTTTTCATTTGGACTTTCACATTAATTTAATGTATTTTAGAGTTAATTCCATTTTTGGTCCTAGATTTATAGGTAACATTCCACTTTTAGTCCTAGTCATATTGTAACTTGACCAGTTTTGATTCTCCGTCAACAAAATCGTTGAAATTTCGTTAAATATAAGGGAATTTAGATCTTTTTTATACAAAGTAGGTTGGCGCCCGCACTATATTTTTTAGGTTTATTTTTTTGAAACAATTCATAATTGATGATCAAAATGTCGTTGTATTTAACGAAATTTAAACTATTTTGTTGATAGAGGACCAAAAATGGTCATGCTACAATAATACTAGGACCAAAAGTGCATGTTTTGATAAAAAAGAACTAAAAATGGATTGTCACCTATAATTTTAGGACCAAAAATATAATTAATTCTGTATTTTATATGAAAAAAAATGGTTCCTATTTTTAATTTTAGGGGGAACATGGAGCCCATATGTGCCATGACTTCTTCACCGACCATTAAATTCAAACCTATGAATAAAGGATGGTGGAGTCGATCTATGATACGATGCTGGATATCTGTGATATGAGGATATTCAATATAATTGGGAGAAGAAGAATATTCAATATAATTCATGAAATGTAAATATCATAAAATGTTTGCTAATATTAAATGCACTTATATATGTGTAAAATTTAATAAATAAATAAATATCTTATCAATAAAAAAATATAATTTGTAATTTTAGTTGTATAAAATAAATATTTTGATACATTATGTTAAAATTTTTAACAAAAATCAATACTCATTATTCAAATAAAAGAATAAAAAATTAGTGTTAAATTATTAAATTAAAAATAAATTCACTATAATTATTATGTTGCGCAAATTTTGTTTTTAGATCTTTGGATTACGTGTCACTTGATTGAATATTGTTGAAGCCTAGCTTTAAATAATTGGTATACCAACTAATAAACAACCAATCTAGTACGATAAAATTTTAATATAATTGTCATAAAAAAATTGTCGTTTTCATCAATAAGACAAAAAAAATTCACTAAAAGCAAAGGCAATTTCTATACATACAGGCATGTTATGGAACATTGATGTAACATAACGTGTGATAATTTTTTTTAACTGATAGTCTGTTAGTGGATACCATATTACTGTCTGACAATAATTTCATTATGAAAATGACTCCACCCAAGTGGATATACTGCTTGACAACCTGGTTCAAATGCCATAAAACATATATAATCCTCCTTCACCAATAACCGTCAAAAAAAAAAGAAAAAAAAAAGAGTGACTCTCCTGAAAGACCGTGTTACGAATTTTTATCCGTAAAACTGTGTCAAGGTTTCTTATTCGTGAGATTGATTGAGTCAAGATGGAAATGTAATACTTATAATGAAAAATGTAATATTAATCAGGTTTATTACTTTAATATTTTTGAAGAAAAATATATTATTTTTAAATCAAAATGTAAAAGTATTACATTTTTTTCAAAAGTATTACACTTCCCCTTTATAAGTAATAAACACTTTTTATTTCTGATTAGTATTATATTTTTCAATTACGTATTATATTATTATAATGACTTGACCTGTTTCACGGATAAGGATCCATAAGACACTAAGACGGTCTCACAAAAGTTTTTGCAAAAAAAAAAATAAAAAATACTAAACATAAAAACACAGAAATTTAAGAAAATATATTTAGTATAGTTTATTTCTTTTAATCGGATCGTTATATATATTATATGTATATATTTCAATTTCAATTTCAATTTAAATTTAAAATGATAATTTTAGTAATGTGGATATAAATATTATTACATTTGAAAATTTTTATACTGTCATATACTTTGTAAAATTGTAAATTTGTACTGTATATTTTTGCAATGGCATAAAATGGATGAATCCATCTTTATCAAACACAAAGTACATACATATATATATATATATATATATATATATATATATATATATATATATATATATATATATATATATATATATATATACGCGCGCGCGTGCACACACACATATATATATATTAGGAGATCAGTGAACCAGATTGCCCACGCTTTAGTTAAATAAGGCGGCTAGCTCTCAGTCTCGCTCTCGTTCTTGGGATCAATTCCCACCGGAGACTGTATGCGCCATCTGTTACCTAACTAAGTATTAATAGAATTATAATTATTATTTTGGTTTTCAAAAAAAAAAAACGACATAACATAGCAATAAAACTACGGAGTATATTTTAATGAAAAGCTCTAGCAAATTATTATTTATTGCATCATTTATAAATGTATTTAGCAAACAGATCGTAGAGGCGTGCTAATGTTGTGAAAATATTGTATTGTTCTAGAAATTAATGTTAATTTAATAAAAATTATAACAAATGAACAAATATGATAATATCAGTGAAATTGTGTGACTAAATAATGTTATCAGTTAAGAAGTTAGGAATTAAATATTGCATTATTGTATTAGTCTTATTAACTAAAAGCGGAATTTTCCTTTTATAATATATATGACAAATTTTAAATTTGTCTGACAATTCAAAAATAATAAAGTTGACATAAATAAATAAAGTATATTTTTTGAAAGCTACCTCATATGGATCTCCATCATCAAGTAATCATGTGCCCATGCTTATGTAGTTGTCAGTCATTACTTAATTCTAATGTTGGGAATTCATCTTTAAAGCGTGCAAATTATATATGCGAATGATTCTTTACAATTGATTGAATTGATAATTTCGGATTAGTTAGTATGTCATCCGTGCGATGTAGTGTAACATTTTTTAAAAATAATATAAATTGAAACATAAACTATTAATATTAAATTATATAAAATTCTACACATAATGTTTTTTTTTTTTGGTATATCAACATTAAAATTCCTTAACTTTTAAATGCATTTATTACCTTATATGCCATAACCCAAAGAAAATCCTAATTCCTAAATGTAAATAAATGGTTTATAATTCATATTTATTAAAAATTAAAATAGCACACATAAAAAACTAACTACTAACAATCTCACTTCAATTTTAAATTACAAATTGTAAATGACTTCTTTGTACACAACATTCGAAGTTTTACTACAACGGTCATTTCAATCACTAGCCACATAATGTTGTCCGTGATTTAAAATCGAATTCTTCAGTTTAAAAAAAAATTGAGTTCTTCAAAAACAGACCAACAAGCTTTAAAGTTTGAGACCTTAAATTTTGTTGAATTTTTTTTTTAGTACTATGGACTCTGTTATAATGTAGTATTTGTTCATAGCTACTTTCTCAACCAAATGAAGCACAAAGAGCTAATATCGTCTCCACTGAGACTCGAACCCACCCCTCCCATGTGGGGTACAACCGGGTGCCACTAGACCACAAGGTCTTTGACTTGAATTTTGTTGATAGTCATACGGAATCATTAATAAGGAAAATTGTCTCATTTAGAACTTAAATGTTAGTTTAGTATCCGATTGTGTCAACGACATATGTGAAATCATAACCAACGTATGATATGCTAATCAATGGATGAGTAATCTGGTGCCGTCACACAAACCAAGTGAGTGATCTATATTCTTCCGGAAGATGACACGAAATCCAACCTTTACAGGGCGTTTGGTTGGAGGGAATTATAATTCCTTTCCCACTTAATTCCTGCCTAATTCCGAAGGCAACTAAATTCCTTTGTTTGGTTGGAGGGAATTGCAATGTCTTCCCTTCAAAATTATAGCGTGTATTATTCTTTGACTTCCCTTTGTGTATGTCCCTTTAAATATTTATATGCAGCAACTATTCAAAATTTGTATTCTTTATATGCAATGTTTATATACAACTTTCGTGTATGTTCCTTTGAATTCTTTATATGCATAACTCTTCAAAATTCCTAATTAACCAAATCAAATGCTTGTGTTTTTTTAGTTCAAGAGATACGGTAGATGAGTGCTTTTGAATTTAATATGTTTTATTTTTTGAGGTTTGAATATGCAAATGAGTCCAATAGATACTTGTCATTTAAGATTAATAATAATAATAATAATAATAATAATAATAATAATAAACAATGAATATTTTGGACTTTATACTACTTATTCCTTCTCAATTCCCATATACCAAACATTGGAATTGAAATTTCTAATAAGTTTATTCATGCAAACCAAACACTGGAATTTAAACTCACTTTAGTCGCGCATTGTTCTTTTCTCATGGAATTGCAATTCTTTTCCTACCTAATTCCTTCATCCAACCAAACGCCCTGTTAAAGTCAATGAATGATGGGATAAAGTACAGATAAGTCATCCAACTATTTGAAAAAGAGCAATTAAGTAGCCACCCAATTGGAATATGCTCTAAATAAATCTACGAACCTGAAATATATTGCAATTAATATTTTTAACAGGTAACTTGCTGGTTACTACTGAGGATCACCACGTGGATTTTATTTTTAATTTTTAATTTTAAAAATTTTCCACAATTGAGTTTTTTCTCCAACACTCTTGCCACTGTGTAAATGAAGATACTGCATCTTATGATTCATATGTGATAGTTTGTTTCCTACACAGTTTGATGACTTATTTATACTTTATTCCTATTTTAAAATCAATCGACTTCACTCCCAGGAATAGACTGAAATCGGTCAATTTAAAAGAAAAAGATATGAACTAAATTTAGTTAAATTAAGAGTTAATACCACAAATGGTCCTTTAACTATTGGGATAGTACTCCTTTTGGTCCTCGACTTTCAATTTGACCAAAACACATACCTTAACTTTTATTTTTACAAATAGTCCTTTGTTATAATTTTTGTTAAGTGGTGTTAAATCTAAGGTTAATATCGTCAAATCTAAAAGTATTAAATGTTTTTTTTAAACAAAATATTAAATGCTACTCAGGAACATGAAAGCAACCAAAAACAAGAATTATTAAATCAATCTTTGCAAATTTAAAAATATTAGCACCATTTCCTTCATTCTTCCCCAGTTTTCCTCCACAACTCCAACACGCAGAATTTAGAGAAAGAAAATGTCACCTCTCATTCTTCCCCAATTCTCTTCCACATCTTCAACACCCATAATTTGGATAGAAAAATACCAAATGCCCTTCATGTATTGTAGTCTTATTCAACTACGATTTCATTGGAGAATATACACTCAAATATGTGAAACTGTTATTTCATTTCATTTTATATACACTGTAGTTTCATTATAACACAACTAAAATATTATTTTAATATAACTATAGTTTCATTCGACAATATATACTCAATATGTGAGACATGTTATTTAGTTTAATTTTATACATACTGTAGTATCATTTCAACACACCTAAAATATCATTCTAATTCAACTACAGTTTCATTTGATAATATATACTCAATATGTGAGGCATGCTATTCAGTTTCATTTTAGATACACTGTAATTCATTTTATTATGAGCACATCATAAGTACTAGATTTGTTAAATATAACGGCCTCCATTTCTTTACTTAAAGAAACGACGCCGTTTTAATTTGGACCATGATCCACTGTATAACAATTGGTTAATGGGGCCACTATGTTTTGTCGAGTGAAATTGGTGGGCTGCAAGAGGCCCATGCTTCAAGGGGCAAGGCCATTTGGGGGTGAAGATCAATAGTTATTGCATGGATCGTGGTCCACACAACTGTGTGGACAATAATTCAAAAATGGCGTTGTTTCACATAATTTTTTCTTTTTATGCGACCTACTGCAACATACATTTTTATAAGTTATAATGTACATTATTCTAAAGTATAATGTATATTATCCTAACTTTATATCTCTCTTCAAGCTACTTTTCATATTATTATTATTACCACCACACACGTTTGTGACTGAGATTTGTTTTTTTTTTTTTTGTTTTTTGTTTTTATTTGTTTTTGTTTTTTTGTTTTTAATTTTTTTTATAGATTTATTTGCCTTTTTATTTTATTTATAGAGGGATGATTTGATAATTTTGGAGCATGTTTTGAATGTTGGATGTGATTTTAGGGGCCTAATTTATAGTAAATTTCGATTCCCTTGTTGTTGTACTCTCCTTCTTTGGGTAGGTCTAGCTCTGTATACATCTTGCTTTGCGTACTGCAAGCGAAAACTATCTATGGGTGGAAGAGGTGCTAGCACGAGCTATCTTAAAAGACACTTAGAGATTTTCTTGCATTTAGAAGTTACATATCCCTCGATAAAATAAGCAAACCTTGATATCATTTTGCCCGCCTAGTGAATCATGAGGTAATTCGTTAGTTGGTTCTAGCACTAACAGCACGTTTGGTTCACAGAATGAATTTGTAAGGAATATGAATTCTATTCCATGGGGAATGAAATAGGTAAGGAATAGAACATGGATTGTATTCTATTCTTTGGTTCGCTGGAAGAATAGGCTTTAGAAATTGTATTACAACGTTTGGTTGGTTAAAGGAATAAAAATGAAATATATGTTTAAAAGACATAAATACCCTTATACAAAATATATTATTATTATTTATTATTATTACTACTACTACTACTATTAAATTCTGTCTTGCACCAAGGTAACGCTTGTTTGTGCGCTCAATGCGTAGTTTATCATAGGCCTTGAATGATTTCATCTCACAAGTTCAACAGATGGCTTCTCCCTGGTAATTGGCAGCGCAAGTATGGACCCTGGACTTGGGTTGCAGTTGCAAGTTCATCCGCAGATGAATCACCAGCCTTAACGTACACTTCTATACATTGCCAAGTGGTGAATCTTCAAAAGGGAAGAACAATACAATGGCGGGAGTGATGCAAGGGATCAATCTCTTTTTACGAGTCCCTCTATGAATTAGTATTGATTTCTTCTTTTTTCTTTTCATGGTTTTCTGCAATCATTAGTACCATTGGTGTGTATGTTTAGAAAAGGAAATTAATTTATGAATATTATTTATTGTTGATCAATTTATTGTATGATATTCCTTTGAAAAATGTTGTGTGAAATGATTGCTGCAAATTTCATGATACACTGCTTGGTTTTATTCGCCCACGAACATGGATGGATTATTTACCATTGTTACGAAATATTACTACAAAAATAATATTTTTATAAAAAAAATAAATTTGATTCAGAGTGTTGTGATCTAAATATATTTAAGTTTAATTAAGGGTAAAATAGTAAATAAAAATTTTTTGTCTATTCCTGAGAACTCAGGAATAGGTTAATACCAAGCTAAGGGGGGTATGGTAATAGCTATTACCCTTGCAAGGGTAATAGCTCATTCCTAGGAATATTGTTCCTTGGAATAGAAAGCATTACCAAACAAAAGAATAGGCCTATTCCTGAGAATGCTATGCCATTCCAAGCTTATTTCGCGAACCAAACATGCCGTAAATACTTTAATGGAAAGATGAGAGGCATCATTGTTAGTGCCCGCAATTATGGATTATGACATGAGCAACCATTGAGCATGGTAGACGATGAGGTTTTGATGTGCATATAAGGGAAAATAAAGAATCAAGAAAATATTTCCCGACTAAAAATTTAGGAAGATAATCTTGACCCTTTTTCATTGACCAGAATAAATCTTTTCGTTTGATTTTGTTTTCTTTGAACACCCAATCACGCTAAAATTTGAAAAATAATTTCCGGAAGTCATTTTCTATGTTTACCAAATATATGAAAAGTCCAACCATATTATTATTGAACATTTTATATATGTTCATTGCTTTTAATTTATTATTCAAAATCAAAATAATATAACCTTTTTTGTACATTGCAGGATTGCAATGGTAAAGTAATAGTAATAATAAAACTACAAGAGTTATAAAAATTAGAGAAGTCAATCTTACCTCGAAATCGATGGGCTAATTTGATATGCCCGATAGTGGTTAGGATTAGGGATGATAAATATTAGCCTAATAAGCATAGAATTGATAAGTCTAATAGCACGAACGGTCTAGCCCAAAATTTATTAGGCTAACCCGATAGCCCAAGTCACTTAAGGCTACTCTTTAGTTTTGTTGGGAATAATTCTTGAAAAACTCAAGAAAATGGACGAAATAGAGAAACCACAAAAACAAATAAAATTCCAGGAATTTAAACCTACAACAAATGTTAGATAAACCTGGAAAAGGGGGGACGGAGATGAACGGACTTTGGGGTAGTTGTAAGCACGAGTCGAGTTGCCTTTGTCCTTAAAACCTTATTTACCGCCTCCCGGGGTGCTGGAGCGTTGCAGCCTAGGTTTCCCAAGATAAAACGTACTACGATCCCTGCGTTTGAGCACACAAACTTGGGACCCGGCGAACGAGAACGTGGGATGAACATAGGTGGCTTGAAGGAAGGAGATCAAAGTTTCGAGGTGGAAAATTCACTTTTGCAGAGTGATTTTTTGTTCGTGTTCTTGACACTACTTCATCATAAAATCTGCTGCTCACCTAGAAATATATATAGGAGATGATGGATCAATGGCATTCAATATGGCATTCAAATCTGGCATTGTAACCTCTACCCACTAGCCAAGTAATAACTCTGCCACTAACATGGTATTAACTCAAAAAATAAATATTGGAATTAATCTGATAATCTGATATTAATTCCATAACGTATTGAGTTAATCACCTGAACAGTCACTATGGATGTGAACCGTTCTGGCCAGAGCCTCTTGCGAGAGGTCACTGCAGTTACGCGCGGAAGATCGCCTTCGAGAGGTGACTCAGACCTATGATAGGCCGAACTGTGCAAGCTTCTAGAGTTCAACTCTTAGCCGCGAGAGATCGACCAGTGCGACCAAGAGATCACCGCTATCGCAAGCTTCCATCGCAACTGCGCCTCGAGACATCAGTATGTCTCGCGCGCTGCCAGTCACGAGACATCGCTGATGTCTCGAACTGCCCAGGCGCGAGACATCGTTGATGTCTCGAACTACCCACTCGACTGATGTCTCGATACTGCCCAGCCAGCCGCGCTGCCAGTCACGACACATCGCTGATGTCTCGAACTGCCCACTCGACTGATGTCTCGATACCGCCTAACCAGCCGCGAGACATTGCGTATGTGGTCTCGCGCGCTGCTAACCAGCCGCGAGACATTGCGTATGTGGTCTCGCGCGCTGCTGCGCACCTTTGAGAGGTCGCAGGCAGTGGCCTAAGATGGGCTGCGCACCTTTGAGAGGTCGCAGGCAGTGGCCTAAGATGGAAAAAATCGCTCGGAGTTTTGGCATAACTTAGCCGGTTGAAACGAAAATGTTATCGGGATGTCTCGAACTACCCACTCGACTGATGTCTCGATACTTCCCAGCCAGCCGCGCTGCCAGTCACGAGACATCGCTGATGTCTCGAACTGCCCACTCGACTGATGTCTCGATACCGCCCAACCAGCCGCGAGACATTGCGTATGTGGTCTCGCGCGCTGCTGCGCACCTTTGAGAGGTCGCAGGCAGTGGCCTAAGATGGAAAAAATCGCTCGGAGTTTTGGCATAACTTAGCCGGTTGAAACGAAAATGTTATCTATGATGGAGGAGCTCATGAAGACAAGCTCACTACGGGTTAACTACCCCATTGTAGATGTTCTCCCGACATTGGAAGCCAATCCAAGGATTGTAGAAGAGGTTGGAAAAGAACAAAATGCTAGAAAAGAGGTGGGTGGGTGTTGAAGAGATAGTAGATTGTTATGCCCCGGTGCTTGAAGAAGTTCCAATTTTCGAATTGGAAGTTCCGGAGAGTGAAGATGTCCAATGTGGTGGTCTCGCGCGCGCACAAGGCTCATTTTGAGATTTGATTTGCACCATTGCACGCGAAAGAGAGCATCTATGCTATACAAGTTAATTAGTCATATAAGGACTCTTGTATATATAGTGGGTGAAATCTTCTTCCCAAACCAATGTGGGACAAATGCTTTTCCCACACTTTTTCCATCTCAATGGGTTTACTTTGAGAACCAATTTCTCATTCACCCATTATCCATTTTGAGCGTATAATATATCGATCTCTTCGTCTCACTACGAAGAATCCGAATCCACTTTGACCTGACCCAAATCGGATGTGGACCCTACATATATTTATACCACAAAATTGCCACTTAAAATGCCATTTATACCATTTTTTTTCCAACAAGTTTCACAAGTGATATGACATAAAGTATAAACGGAATTTATATGTAAGCTTATTTTAAATAAAATTTTGACATATTTATTTCAACATAAAATATTTTTTATGTATATAAAAAAAATATTTTAATTATTTTATTATAGTGTAAATATATAAATTATTTTTAGTTGGAATTTAGAAAATGGGGGTTATATTGATTGAGTGATGATATATAATTAAGTTTATATTTATTAGTATAAATGAACTAGTTTATTTAACTCGAAAGTTTTGAATGTTAATTTGAAAACTTCAAAAATATTAGTTGAGTCTGCCAATAAGCACGACAATTGAAGTTTAGGATTTGGGTCAAAAAATTTAAATTCAACAAGATAAAAAAAAAAAAAAAAACTCATCAACTCATTGGTTTAAAATTTACTATCCGTGCAACATGCGTGCTGCCACCTTCAAAATTCAAACTCCCCTCTCCCCCAGAAGCTGAATAAAAAGAAGGATGTGAAGCATGAAAGCTTTTTCTTGTGCTTAAGCTCATTATTGCTGTAGCTTATGGTTTGGTTTCATAGCCTGAATTTTTCACGAGATCAGATGTGGACACCCTACAGGAGAATAGACAGTAGTTAAAATGAAGGAGATGAAGATGAGTGCAACAACGAAAGCAAAGGTTTGGGATTTCATAGGCCGGTACCATGTAATTTGCCTAGAGTTACAAGATGAGAATGTCAATACTTAATGCTATACCCCATACCTGACGGCCAGACGGGTGATTTTTAGAATTTTTTTTTTTTTTGTGATTTTAAGTTTATATATAGTGAAGTGACACATTCAATATGTAAATAAATGCATTTATTACATTATATGCCATAACTCAAAGAAAATCCTAAATGTAAATATATAATTTATAATTCATATTTATTGAAAATTAAAATAGCACACAGAAAAAACTAACTACTAACAATCTAACTTCTTTCAATTTTAAATTACAAATTATAAAAAACTTCTTTGTACACAGCATTCATACTTTTACTACAACGGTCATTTCAATCACTGCAAAGAAAAAATTTGAAGTCCGGCCTTTAGGACTATTGACCTATGATAAAGCCACGTAAAGTTGTCCATGATTAAAGATCGGATTCTTCAAAAGCAGCACCAACAAGCTAGCTTTAAAGTTTGACATTGAATTTTGCTAAAAGTCATAGCATACGAAATCATTAATAAGGGAAATTGTCTCATTTAGAACTTAAACGGTAGTTTAGTATTCGATTACAAAGACATCTTCGGAATCAAAACCAACCTTCCTACATGATTGTCACTCATAATCTTTAATTTGGTTCCAAAATATGATATGCTAATCGATGGATGAGTAATCTGGTGCCCTAACACAAATCAAGTGAGTGATCTATATTGCTCAGGAACATGACACGGCATCCAACATTTAAAGTCAATGAATGATGGTATAAAGTATAAAATCTCATCCAATTATTTGAAAACAACAATTAAGCCACTACAAACTTGAAAAAATGTGGCAATTAACATTTTTAACAGGTAACTTATCGGTTACTGCTGACTAGGATCTCCATGTGGATTTAATTTTTAATTTTAAAATTTTCCACAATGGATTTTTTTTTTCATATGTGATTGTTTGTTTCCAGATAAGAAATGAGATAGTCGAAATCGAGGGTGTGTAGGGATTCAAGCTGCAATTAGTCCCCAGATTCCCTCCTTAGTCCTTGCATCTGCCACGGTGATAACTAAGCACGGTGAAAACTTAAAAATAAAACAAAAAATTATAAATTCAGGTGACGATCCTAGTTAGCAGTAACCCGCAAGTTAATTACCTACTAAAAATGTCAATTACGAGTATTATATTTTTCTGAATTCGTAGAGCTTTTTTGGAGCTCGAATTGCGTGGCATAAATGTTGTTTCCAAAATAGTTCGATGACTTACTTTTACTTTATCTCTATTTTAAAATCAATCAACTTCACTCCCAAAAATAAATCTAAAAAAATCAGAATAAATCTCAATCACAAATGTGGTGGTGGTAATAATAATAATCTGAAAAGTAACTTGGAGAGAGATGAGAGAGAAGGGAGAGACGGGAAAATAAAGAATCAAGAAAATATATTCCGACTAAAAATCTAGGGATATTTTTCGCCAAAATGAACTTTTTTTCATTGACCAGAATGAATATTTTCGTTTGCCTTTGTTTTTTTTTGAACACCCAAACACGATAAAATCTGGAAAATAATTTTTGAAAGTTATTTTTAGGTTTTCAAACGAACCCTTAATTAGGTATTATGTATGCCACCAAATATATGAAAAGTCCAACCATATTATTATTGTACATTTAATATATGTTCATTGCTTTTAATTTATTATTCAAATTCAAAATAATATAACCTTTTTGGTACATTACAAGGGTAAAATAATAGTAATAATAAAACTACAAGGGCTATACAAATTAGAGAAGTCAATCTTACATCAAAATCGATGAGCTAATCCGATAAGCACAAAAATTTTTTAGGGTTAAGGCCAATAAATATTAGCTCGATAAGCACGAAATTGATAAGTCTAATGTCCTGAACGGGCTAGCCCAAAATTTATTGGGCTAACCCGATAACCCAAGCCACTTAAGGCTATTTTTTGTTTCACAAGTGATATGACACAAAATATTTACGAAATTTATATGTAAGCTCATTTTTAGTAATTTTTATTAAATTTATAAATAAAATTTTGACATGTTTATTTCAACATAAAATATTTTATATGAACAAAAAAACTTAATATAATATTATATTATACTATTATAGTGTAAATATGTAAATTATTTTTAGTTGGAATTTAGAAATGGGGGTTTATATATTGATTGAGTGATATATAATTAAGTTTATATATAATTAGTTTTCAAAAAAAAAAAAGAAAAGTATATTTATTAGTATAAATGAACTAGTTTATTTAAATTGAAAGTTTTGAATGTTATTTTGAAAATCTCACAACGACCAAAGTTTAGGATTTGGGTCAAAATTTTTAAATTCAACCAGACCGAAAAAATTTAAAACGTTTAAGTCACTGGTTCAAAATTTACTATTGTTAGGATACTTATCAAGAAATGATGTTGAGTTTTGTTTTCCTTGCTATATGTTTTTGCAACGTAGCCTAATGGAAAACCCTTCTCCAATGCATTCGTAATTACATATATGATTAAGAAATGGGAAGATCGAATGTTAACACTAAAAAAATGTGCATTCTTAATTCATGTGAGAAATGCTCCTAATTCTCCACATAGTATTGTCCGTGCGACATACGTGCGTGCTGCCACCTTCAAACTCCCCCCAGCAGCAGATTAAAAAAGAAGGGCGTGAACACTTTTTCTTGTGCTTAAGCTCATTGTTGCTGTAACTGATGGTTTGGTTCCATAGCCTGATTTTCTCATCACATCAGATGCGGACACAAGAGAATAGATAGTAAAAATGAAGGAGATGAAGATGACTGTACCCCATGCCAGACGGGTGCGTGGTTTTAAGTTTATATATAGTTAAGTGACACATTCTATATGATTTTGCGTATTTAATGTTACTTTTGATGGTATTGTTACTGGGATTTTATGGATTAAGACGTTTATGACTGGCTTAATTTGTATATATTCTTGCCCACAATTAGCTAGTATTTATTCTTTTAATTACAACCAGCACTCACATGATGAAACAAATAACACAATAGTCAACAGAAATCTGAATCTAAATTGCAGTACTTTGTGAATTGCATATCTTAATAAATAATTAAATAAAATATAATATAATATAACCAAGTGATAAATAAATAATAAATCAATATACTGACCTAACTTAATAACTACAAATGAATGAAAAGTTAACACATATTAACAACAATCCATGATTCCATGGTAAAAATCTCAAGTATATATACATGATATATCATTATATTAAAATCGTCACTTAGAGGTGGTTATATTGTTGTTTAGTGGCGGGTTATAACTATCACAATACTATCTACGGATAGTTCTCCATTTCATAACTAAAATGAGAAGAATGTTAACACTAATAAAATGTGCATTCTTAATTCATCTGAGAAAGGTCCTATCTAATTCTCCACATACTATTGTTGTTAAATTGCTTAAGAATTAGTGATGGAATATTGGTTAGGAAATTCGTGCAACATACGTGCTTGCTGTCCGATTCGATATCGGGTTGGGTTCGCTAGGAACTTCTTGCTTGCGGCCTTCAAAATCATGGAACGCTTTTTCTTGGGCTTAAAGTCATTATTGTTGCTATGTAGCTGATGGTTTGGTTTCACAGCCTGATTTTCTCATCAGAATAGAAAGTAAAGATGAAGGATATGAAGATGAGTGCAACAACGAAAGCAAATGTTTGGGATTTCATGAGTGCCATGTAATTTGTCTAGAGTTACAAGATGAGATCAGCGAAAAAGAATGCTCACGCTTTTGCTAAGGCATTTGGCTCTCACTCTGGCTCCCGTTCTTGACATCAAACCCCACCGGATTGTATTCGTCATCTGTTACCTAACTCAGTATTAATAGAATTATTATTTTGGTTTTCAAAAAAAAGAAAAGACATAACATAGCAATAAAACAACGGATATCATGTTGTTTGAGCAGATACTATGTATAGGTTAGATTGTAGTACTCAAAAAAAAAAAGCAATAAAACTACGGAGTATATTTTAATGAAAAGCTCTAGCAAATTATTATTTATTGCATCATTTATAAATGTATTTAGCAAACAGATCGAAGTGGCGTGCTAAACTTGTGAAAATATTGTATTGTTCTAGAAATTAATGTTAATTTAATAAAAATTATTAACAAATGAACAAATATTATAATATCAGTGAAAGTGTGTGACTAAATAATGTTATCAAATAAGAAGTTAGGAATTAAATATTGCATTATTGTATTAGTCTTATTAACTAAAAGTGGAATTTTCCTTTTATGATATATGACAAATTTTTAATTTGTCTGACAATTCAAAAATAATAAAGTTGACATAAATAAATAAAGTATATTTTTTGAAAGCTACCTCATATGGATCTCCATCATCAAGTAATCATGTGCCCATGCTTATGTAGTTGTCAGTCATTACTTAATTCTAATGTTGGGAATTCAACTTTAAAGCGTGCAAATTATATATGGGAATGATTCTTCACAATTGATTAAATTGATAATTTAGGGTCAGTTAGTATGCGATCGATGTACTATAATATTTTTTCAAAAACATTATAAATTGAAACATAGACTATTAATATAAAAAAATATAAAATTTTACAGATATAATGTTTTTTTTTATAGGTATATCAACATTAAAATCCCTTAAATTTTAAATGCGTTTATTACATTATATGTTATAACCCAAAGAAAATCCTAAATGTAAATAAATAATTTATAATTCATATTTATTGAAAATCAAAATAGCACACGTAAGAAACTAACTACTAACAATTAAACTTCAATTATAAATTATAAATTATAAAAGACTACTTTGTACAAAACATTCATAGTTTTACTTCAACGGTCATTTCAATCACAGCAAAGAAAATTTTTAAATCCTTTAGGACTACTGACCCATGACAAAGCGACGTAACGTTGCTCATGATTTAAAATCGAATTCTTCAAAAACAGACCAACAAACGTTAAAGTTTAACCTTGAATTTTGTTGATAGTCATAGCATACTGGAATAATTAATAAAGAAAATTGTCTCATTTAGAGCTTAAATTATAGTTTAGTATCCGATTGTGTCAACAACATATGTGAAATCACAACCAACCTTTCTGCATGATTGCCATAATCTTTGGTTCCAAATTATGGTATGCTAATCAATGGATGAGTAATCTAGTGCCGTCACACAAACCCAGTGACTGATCTATATTCCTTAGGAGCATGACACGACAACCAACCTTTAAAGTCAATGATTGATGGGATAAAATATAAATAAGCTATCTAACTATTTGTGAAATAACAATTAAGCCACCAAATTGAAAAAAGCTCCAAATAAATCTACGAACCCAAAAAAATGTGGCAATTAACATTTTTAGTAAGTAACTTGTCGGTTACTGCTAACTGGTCGTAGCTGATTTGAGCTCATTCAAATCGGCCTTCATCCAGATTACCTGGTCACAAGATTGTTTTTGGCCGATCGCGCTCGGTTGGTCTTGATTACCACGTTAATCATTATGACGAGTTTTTGAAAATCAAAACCATTTGAACGGGACATTTTTTCCCCTTTTTACGCTCAGTTTAGGAACTAAGAATCCCAAGTGGAAGGACACTAGGAGACTCGAAAGTCTAATGATGAGACCGTGAAGGTTAATATACACGGGAAACAATGGTGTGCTATAGTCACCAAAGTCACTTTGCTCGGGATGTGCATTACCATCGGAAATTGCTTCAGTGAGTTCCGTAGGTCGAGGGAGTTGCCCTACAATCGACCTACAATCCTACTAGCAGCCCCCCACTCCCCATGATGTCAAAATCGTCAGCACAAGGGAGTAGATATGATGGCCTCCCGAGTTTGTTTTCAATTTTGACTATGGTCGGGAAATGACTCGATCGAGTTTACGATGCCGATGCATTCGACCATACTTATAGTATCGACGGTCGATTTGCCTAACTCGTAGGATTTTGAGGATTCATGAGGTTTAATCTTACCGATCAAGGATCGGACCTCTAACACGATAGAGGGTTTGAATGCTACCGATCGAGCAATCTGATTTTTAACATGACAAAGTGATCAATTTTTACCAATGAACACAAAGGTAGTAGATCCTAATGTTATCAGGTATCATATAACTCCAAATGTGAAAGCTGCTTCTCTTCAAAACAAAAGTAACCCAGCTGTGCAATCTGTGAAAAGGCATGAGAATGATGAAGAAGCAGTGGTCTGGTTGCGATTCACCGGAGTGTGGCCTTCCCTACTTGACTCGCTTCGACTCCAGATAAGAAGGCTGTCGAGTCTTTAGCCGAAAGAAAAAAATAAAACAAGAACATTTAGTGTTGTCCCCACAGACGGTGCCATTTGATACGGCTAATTCCCTCATGTATCTGGTCTACAAAATATGCAAAGAAATTGTAGGTAGAGTATGTATAGTGTAGATTAGTAAATTAGCTCTCAATTCCTCTCCTTTATTAACTGCTCTTGAATAGTAGAGAGAATACATAGCTTCTTAGGTGCTATATAGAAAAGGTGAGAAAGGGGAAAAAAAAAAAAGCGAACTTGAAAGGCTAGGGCCATTTATACTGTCTAAATGTCTAACATATGTATATCGGTAATTCTAGAATATATTCTCTGTCAATATTAATTGAGTGATATATAATTAAATTTATATTTATTATTATAAATCAACTAGTTTATTTAATTAAATAAAAAATTTTGAATGTTAATTTAAAAACCTCAAAAGTTTTAGTTGAGTCTGCCAATAAGCTCGCCAATCAAAATTTAAGATTTCAAAAATTTTAAATTCAAGCAGATAAAAAAAAAAAAGATTAACTCATTGGTTCAAAATTTATTATCCGTGCGACATACGTGCTGCCACAGTGCCACCTTCAAAATCCTCCCAGCAGCAGAATAACAAGAAGGATGCAAAGCATGAACGCTTTTTCTTGTGCTTAAGCTCATTGTTGCTATAGCTGATGGTTTGGTTTCATAGCCTGAATAGACAGTAAAGATGAAGGAGATGAAGATGAGTCCAAGAACAAAAGTAAATGTTTGGGATTTCATGGGTGCCATGTAATTTGCCTAGAGTTACAAGATGAGAATGTTAATTAAGACTTAATATTGTACCCAATGTTAGATTGTGACCAGTTTTAAGTTTATATAGAGTGAAGTGGCACATTTTATTTGGTTTCGTGCATTTAATGTTACTTTAAATAACAATGTTAATGGTATTTTATGCATGAGTTAACGCGTACTAGTCGAATTAGCGCGCATTTATTTTGATCTTTACCATCAGCATTCATATGGTCTTTACATTTAAGTCCTAATATAATCATAACATCATCAAAATTAAAATACAGTATTTCCTAATAGATAATAATATTTATTATCATAAAAAAATTAAAATTCAATCTTTTAATATTTATAAGATTTATGTGTTTCTTTATTTATTTCAATCATTTAATTTTAATAACTTTTTGTTTTTTATTGGATATTATCCAATTGCAATCGTTATACCATGGACCATATGCATTGTGGACCATATATGGTTATGGCTGATACTGCAGTTGTGTTGAATTGATACTGCAATTGTGTTGAAAGGGAACTGCAGTTGCGCGAAAAAAAAGTCGTTTCATCCGTCTGGAACTGTAGTTGTGTTGAACTGATACTGCAGTTGTGTTGAACGGATGAACGACCTCTGTTCCGCGAAACTACAGTTCCCTTTCAACACAACTGCAGTATCAGTTCAACACAACTACAGTATCAGCCATGAACATGGTCCACAGTATAATTTGCGTATCCAATTGCACATAATGCACATTTACAACTACGTACTATATATATGACTAATCACTACACACCAAAATTGTCATTTAGCGACGGTTATGTTGTTGTTTAGCGGTGGTTTATAACTGCCATGATATAGCTATCTACCTGCGGTTCTCCATTTGTGACTAAATAGTATGTCGCGAAGGATTTAGCAGCAATTTTTTTACAACTGCGAAAATTATCGACCAGTGTTGATTTTAGTAGCATTTTTATAGCCGTCACTAAATATATGTAATTTATTTATTCATTCAAATAATAATGAAATTTATAACTGCCGCTAAATATATTCATTTATTTATTGTGTTAAATAATAGTGGTGGTTCTAACTGGCTAAATGTTTTTTTTTCTTTATATATATCTTTAAAATATTAGTGGCAGTTATTAAGTGCCGTTTATATATATATTTTTTAATAATTAAGTCTTTTTGTTGTTGTTTTAAAACCACCATTAAAAATATATTTATTTATAATTACGGAGTTATAGTTTTATAATTACCATTTAGTTATATTTTTCTCATAAATTTCTATATTCAAATGTGTATTACAATCACAAATAAGTTTTATAGTTGACAAAACTTGACCACTAATGAATTTTAAATGGACACTTACTAATCAGTTCATCTCGATTTAACGAAGGATCGTAGGACTCTACCTACAACCTAGATTTGAATTGTTTGAAGTGTCCAATGTTTTGCAATCATATCATTTTCAAAGTGGAATTTTGACTTCAAATCATGGTAAATGTAATCATTAACATTATACACTTAATTGTTTTTTTTTGAATACATGTAGCAAATAATTGAAACTATTTTTTTTACCTTGACTGTTTTGATAAATATATCTTCCTTGTATTGCTTTGACATTAACCTCCAATCAGTATAATTAATTGAAAATGAGCTACTTTTCTGTGTCAACGCAGCCTGTAAGTGTTCTAGTAAATAATCTAGTTGCTTAAGTGAATGATGTACCAAAATTGTTAAATAGAACTAGGATTTGTTCATCCAATGGGAGTGCCCAATCTTCTTTAACTGTCAATTTTTTCTCTTCACAATGCATTCGTAACAACATACATGATTTAGAAATGGGAAGATCAATCGAATGTTAACACTAATAAAATGTGCATTCTTAATTCATGTGAGAAAATTAAAGGTCCTAATTCTTCGCATAGTATTGTTGTTAAATTGCTTAAGAAGTTAAGAATTAGTCAATCCATATTGGAAAGGAAATCCGTGCGACATACGTGCGTGTCCCGTGCCACCATCAAACTCCCCCAGCAGCAGAATAAAAAGGAGGATGTGAAGCATGAACACATTTTCTTGTGCTTAAGCTCATTGTTGTTAAGCTTTACATAGCTGATGGTTTGGTTTCATGAGATCAGATGTGGACACCTAGAGGAGAATAGACATAAAATATGAAGGATATAAATATGACTGCAAGTCTGCAACAACAAAAGCAAAGGTTTGGGATTTTATAGGTGCCGTGTAACTTGCCCACAAACGGCGCCATTTGATACAACTAATTCCCTCATGTATTCTAGTCTACAAAACATGCAAAGAAATTGTATGTAGAGTATACGGTAGATAGTAAATTAGCTCTCAATTCCTCTCCTTTATTAATTGCTCTTGAACAATAGAGAGAGTACATAGCTTCTTAGGTGCCCTAGAGAAAAGGAGGAAAGGGAAAAAAAAAAACCTCAACTTGAAAGGCTAGGGTCTTTTATATAGGCACCTAGACTCGTACCAGATATCTTATAAATGTCTAAAATATCTATAGCAGTAATTTCAGGGTATATTACCTATCAATATTATATTGATTGAGTGATATATAATTAAGTTTATATTTATTATTATAAATGAACTAGTTTATTTTAATTAAATAAAAAATTTTGAATGTTAATTTAAAAACAACAAATGTTTTAGTTGACTCTACCAATAAGCTGGACAACCAAAGTTTAGGATTTGGGTCAAGAATTTTAAATTCGACCAGACAAAAGAAAAAAAAATAACTCATTGGTTCAAAATTTATTATCCGTGCAACATACGTGCTGCCACAGTGCCACCTCCAAACTCCCTCCAGCAGCAGAATAACAAGAAGGATGCGAAGCATGAACGCTTTTTTCTTGTGCTTAAGCTCATTGTTGCTGTAGCTGATGGTTTGGTTTCATATTTCTCATGAGAACAGATGTGGACACCCTACAGGAGAATAGACACTAGTAAAAATGAAGGAGATGAATATGAGTGCAAGAACGAAAGCAAAGGTTTGGGATTTCATAGGTGTCATGTGATTTGCCTAGAGTTACAAGTACACGATAAGAATGTCAATATTTAATACTATACTCTATGCCAGACGGATGGTTTTAAGTTTATGTATAGTGAAGCGACACATTCTATATGGTTTTGCGTATTTAATGTTACTTTTGATGATATTGTTACTGAGATTTCATGGATTAAGACATTGACGGGCTTAATTTGTATATATATATTCTTGCTCGCAATTAGCTAGTACAAATATGATGAAACAAATAACACAATAGTCAACATAAATCTGAATCTAAATTGCAGTGATGCCTGCCAATTGCCAACGTAGAATGAGCACAATTTAATGCTCATAGACTTTGGTAAGTTACAGCATGATAGATTTCACACCAAATTCTACAGCAATATAATGCATGTTATCTATCTTATGATGTGCTGTATACAGGTATATAGTATAATGGTTTTTGTGTCATTTTTGTTTTTATCTCATGGGTATTTTAAAACTATTTTTGATCAAATTGCTTTCATTCAAAGTTATTGCTATAATTGAATATTATGAGAAGTTGGTTAACTAAATATATTCAAAGTTATGCCAAGCATCTTGTGTTCAGATGGTATGTAGTGGCTCTTCCATATGGGAGGTAATGAGATTGAGTTTTAATGGAGGCGATATTGATTCTTTCTACCCTCAACTGGTTGAGAAAGTATTTTATTTTTATTTTTTAATTTTATGTTTGCAAAAAGATCTTAGAAACTATGTTTATTAGATTTTGATGATATGATCATACATGCATGTTATGAGTTATAGTATCATCTGCAAAGTTTTATGTAGGGACAAACTATACCACCCAAAAAGTAAAAGAACTATAAAGTAGTTCAATCCTCAAATTAAAGTAAACTACCTGGACAGTTCATAAGAGTTTAAGACCAAAAGAGTTGAAGATCCATGAAATGTAAAGACCGAATAATGGAAGTATCGAATAGTCTAAGAATCAGATGACACTACTACAAAATAGCACATGAAAGAACGGCAGTGTATTCTTAAAAAAAATCGCGCGGTGACAATTCTGTAAATAAGTGAAAAAAATCCGCTACCGTTGTTAGTAGGAACGGATGCGGATTAAAAAAAAAAAGGATTGTTGTTAAATTGCTTAAGAATTTAAAGAATTAGTGAATCCATATTGGAAAGGAAATCCGTGCAGTGCGACATACGTGCGTGCTGCGTGCCACCTTTAAACTCCCCCAGCAGCAGAATAAAAAGAAGGATGTGAAGCATTTATTATGATCTCTACAATAGCATTCATATAATGAAACAAAGAATATATAATAGTGAACAGAAATATCATTCTAAATTGTAGTGATCCCTGTAAATTTAATGAGCACAGTTTAATGCTCATAGACTTTGTTAAGTTATAGCATGATAGATTTCACACCAAATTCTACAATAAAGTCAACAATGCTATCTTATGCATGTTCTGTATACAAATATATAATGCTTTGTGTAATTTTTTATTTTTCTCATGGGTATTTTAAAACTATTTTTGATCAAATTGATTCCAAACTATATATATTCAAGAAAGAACAACAGACGAGTGTCAAATTATGAAGATCTTAAGCTCATTCACAAACAATTGATTGACAAGCTATGTAGTAAGATTCAATGATGTTATCTTTGTCCAAACCTTGACCCTGTAATGGAGTGAAAATGAATAAGCATTATAAACCAAAACTAGGGGAAATAGCCTTGGGTCACACTAAAAAATCTTTCAATAATACACACTCAACCAAGGTTCACCTCTCAATTATATTGATTCGTCAGTAATTATTTCAGTAGTTAACTTCGATTTGTTCCGTATGTCGTTGCGTTGACGGTGGGACAATGTGTTCACTTTTACGTTCTATCGTGTGCACTTTGGCATGCTTCCGACGAATGCGCATTATTGTGCACTAGCGTTGTGTACATGTAGGCCGTTTGCAAGTATGTGCACTTACTTGACAGTTTGTGTGCATTCAACATGGGATGATGTGTATTTATTCTTACATTTTATCACCTTTTAAACATGTGTTGGGCTGTTGTTCGGTGATTACATATATGTGCATTTGTATGTTCCATTGTCAAATTCACTTAAAAATTGCCCAAAGTATTGAAGTAGGTTAATCCAATGCTATTTGTCCATTTTCCCACAACGAGATACCAATAAAATAAGTTTCTAAAATGAACATAACATTACAAACAAGTTCAAACAACCATGAAAAAATGTCAATAGACAACAACCTAAAATCAACACAATAGAACAAAGAAGTGCACACTATATCCATAATGCCTATATAAATCGATCAACACCATGCTCTAAATTATCAAAACATTGCTTAATTGATAGACTCGTTTGAAGTTGGCGACCAGTACTTTGTTCCACTGGGCGCAATATCATTAACACACCCGTCAAGTACACTCGATTGAGCTCCATACGTTGAAAAAATGAAAACGATGACAAAACGCAAGTAAAAAATACCACCAACTCTACAAAACCACTTCCAAAATTCATCACCGCTCTACAATGCACACAACGCACCAAACAAATGCATACTGCCACCAAACCCCACCCTCATCCCCCGACAAAAATACAAACATCATAAGGACCCATAGAACAACCAATCAAAAAAAAAAAAAAATGACCGGACAAACCAAGCGCACAACAAATCCAACGTACGATACTAAGCCCCCATGAAGGGATATAACAAAAAGAACAAATTAAAAAAAAACAAAGCACAGGAAACACAAACGCAACAACACCACCTGCAAGCCACAAAGGAGACTAATTGTTTAGAATTTTAAAATGCCAAAAATACTACTTCTAAATAAATAAATAATTAAAACAGATCACATCACAACCATCCGCACTACCAAGATCAAAGGCCAAAATTAGTTTCACGTACTCATGGAAAGAGTAGTTCTGATCACCAATATATATATATATATAGGAATGAGTTCAAGTGTGGATAGATATAGCTTCCCATGCGGTTAACACAAAAAGATCCCGTGCGGTTAACACAAAAAGACGCACATTAAATATTAAAATGGCGCACCTTAAGTACACAAACCACACACTTTAAGCACACAGACAAAACACCTTAAGAACACAAACCACGCACCTAAAGTTTTAAAATGGCGCACATTAAGTTTCAACAACTGACGCACCTTAAGCATACAAATCACGCACCTTAAGAAAAAAAATCACACATCTAAAGCTTTAGGCCGACACACTTTAAGTTTCAACAACTGGCGCACCTAAAGCACACAAACCACACACCTTAATAAGGAAAATTACACACCTTAAAAAAGGAAAACCACGCACCTTAATAAGGAAACCACGCACCTAAAGGTTTAGATCGATGCACTTAAATTTTCAACACGCGACGCACCTTAAGTCACATAGTACAAAAATCACTCACCTAAGCATAAAAACCACACATATTAAATTTTACCTGGATGCAAAAAGACGAAATTGCCACCGCGTGTTTTTTTTAATCAGGTTAATTCTAGACGTTGATTTAGGCAATACCAATGACTCATATTTAACTGTTCCAATAACTTTACATTGCAGATGAACCTTTGCTTTCTCTCACATATGTTCTCTCTCCTCCATGTGACATTTTATCATAAAAAATCGTGAAAGATCTCCTTTGTAGGGACGCTCTTGGATAGTTGGTACACTTTCCTGCAAGTTTAGTTTTTCTATGGGCCCCACTGTTGAGAAAAATGGAGAAGGCACGCTGCTTGAGCCGCACTTTTTGGCTACATCCTCACCAAGCTAGACATGTGCAGTACACGCGCTAGTTGGGCGCGTGATTCCTTAGTATTTTTTGTTTTTTGTTTTTTTTGTTTAAAGGAGTCCTTTTGTAAATAGTGGCCATTTCAGACCCAATTATGACCATTTCCGACCACTTTTGGGTGGTCGAAAATCTGTTGATTTTTAACCGTGGATTTACATAGAGTTGAATACAAAGGCGGAGAGAGAATGAAAAATTGAAAGATTTTTAAAAAGAAAATTATTTTATCGAGTTAGAATCAGGCATAAGTCTATCTTCATTGATATATACTTTAATTGGAAACTTATATCTAAATTGACTACCATCCATATCAGCATTTGGACAAGTCACACAAGGGATTTGTGAACCTTACAGGTGTAAGAGAGATTTCTCTAAATCCTTATGTTGTTCTTGTTGTTTTACATTATTGTTACAATTGAAGCAACACGTGGACCATTGTCTTTTTTTTTTTTTACGGGTGGCGCAGAGTTTCGAACCCATGACCTTTTGCATGACTCTGATACCAAATTGAAGCATGTGCTCCATCCAACTAAAAGCCTAAGCTAATAGTTGGACTGCACATTTATGCTCACAGTTACAACACGTGTTATACCAGCTAGTGGTTTCATAAATAATCTTTGAACTTATTAATTTGAAAATAATCTGAAAAATTGGTTTGCTTTATTCTCGAAGAAAACTCAAAATTTTTGGATACTAAAAGAGCTAATATATGTAGAAAGTTATAATCTATTACAATTTTAATTAAGTTTAAAACGTAAAGAAATAAAAAGAAAATGAAGTATGGGCATATTGCTGGAGTTTTTGCAGGTGTGACGAGGAAAGAAAATGGGGAAGGAAAGGAAAAAGAAATTGAAAAAAAAATTAAAAAAAAAAAGAAAAAAAAAGAGCAAAATCTGAAGAAAAAAAATCAAGATTTACGCACTCAGTCGATCGCGAGATTTGCGCCTCACGCGTGCAAAATTGCCTTTTTCCTTTCTTGGTGGGGCGCACTATTCTTGCAAAAATCAAGGGCCAAGAGCACCTTGACCAATCTCTCTCTTCTCCCTCTTTGCTCTTCATAAGTTTTAAAACTTGTAAAAATCATTCAAAATTTCTTATTGGGATGCTTTAAGGTGACTCTGCATGACCCTAAATATAAAGCTATGTTGGACCAAATTAAACCATGTGGCATGACCCACAGTACAATCATTAATTAGTTTATGAACAATGGTCTACATAGTTGTGTAAATCATAAATGTGCGTGATTTGTGCACTTAAGATGCGTCATTTTAATGCTTAGGAATAAAACATTTTTCTGTATAACATAATAGAAATTCCCTTAAAATATATACTACTTGAATGAACATTTATTCTTTAAAACATTTTTTCAGTAAAAAAATAAATTACTCTTATTCTTTAAAACATTTTTTCAGTAAAAAAATAAATTACTCTCAATTATTTTTTATCTCCAAACATAGTAACAGATATAACTAATTTTTTATGTAATTTAATAAAATACATACTAACAATAAGGGAAGTAAGTCCTATTATATGACCATCTTTAAAAGTGGAATCATAGCTCAGAATGGCAAGGTTTACAGCATGGGATACACAAAAATGGGAAGGTTTGGCGCTTTGGATCGGACAAATTAAAGCAGGAAAAGGGACTTTGGTTTTTACTTGTCAAAAACATAACCTCAAAGATGTATAAATTCTGTGCATGGTCTCTATACGGTCAATGATTAGTTAATTATTAAAAAATTAGAGTTAATAATGGGACAATGTTTGGTCAATTAGGATAAAATTAATAGTAACTTACATGTTATATAGTCATAATGAGTGCACTATATAGTGCACGGTAACAATTTAAAAAATATTGTTTTGATGTTCTGATTCTAAATAGATGTATTTTAATTTAAAATGCAAATATAACTATAGATTTAATAATTTATTTTTTAAAATTTTAATTATGTGATTATTATGTTCATTTTAAAGTATTTTTACATTAGAATGATATATAAGCAAGTAAGCAACATTGTTCTAACATATTGAAATATTGTTTCCAAAATAAAAAATAAAAAATATTGAAATATAACTTCATGAAACAACGCTCTAAGGTCTCCCTCTCTTATCTCGCACTCGATTTTAGGGTTAGGGCCAATAAATGTTAGCTCGATAAGCACCAAATTGATAAGTCCAATGGTCCGAACGGGCTAACCCGATAATCCAATCCACTTAAGGCTATTCTTTGTTTCACAAGTGATATGACACAAAATATATACGAAATTTATATGTAAGCTCATTTTTAGTAATTTTTATTAAATTTGTGAATAAAATTTTGACATGTTTATTTCAATATAAATTCTTGTATATGAAAAAAAAAACTGATTATAATATTATATTATACTATTATAGTGTAAATATGTAAATTATTTTTAGTTGGAATTTAGAAATGGGGGCTTATATATTGATTGAGTGATATATAATTAAGTTTATATATAATTAGTTTTAAAAATTTTTATATTTATTAGTATAAATGAGTTAGTTTATTTAAATTGAAAATTTTGAATGTTATTTTGAAAATCTCAAAAGTTTTAGTTGAGTATGTCAATAAGCCGGACAACCAAAGTTTAGGATTTGGATCAAAAAATTATAAATTCAGGTGACGATCCTAGTTAGCAGTAATCCGTAAGTTAATTACCTGCTAAAAATGTCAATTACTACATTTTTCTGAATTCGTAGATTTTTTTTTTTTGGAGCTCATTCGAATTGGGTGGCATAAATGTTGTTTCCAAAATAGTTGGATGACTTACTTTTACTTTATCCCTATTTTAAAATCAATCAACTTCACTCCCAAGAATAAATCTAAAAAAATCACAATAAATCTCAGTCACAAACGTGTGTGGTGGTGGTAATAATAATAATATGGGGATTTTTTTTTCTTTGAACACCCAACCATGGTAAAATCTGAAAAGTAAGTTCCGGAAGTCATTTTCTAGGTTTTCAAACGGACGCTTAATTAGGTATATTATGTTGCCACGAAATATATGAAAAGTCCAACCATATTATTATGGTACATTTTATATATGTTTATTGCTTTTAATTTATTATTCAAATTCAAAATAATATAACCTTTTTGGTACATTGCAAGGGTAAAATAATAATTGTAATAATAAAACTACAAGGGCTATAAAAATTAGAGAAGTCAATCTTACATTGAAAGTGTTGAGCTAATCCAATAAGCACCGAAAATTTTTAGGGTTAGGGCCAATAAATGTTAGCTTGATAAGCACAGAATTAATAAGTCCAATGACCTGAACAGGCTAGTCCGAAATTTATTGGGCTAACTTGATAACCCAAGCCACTTAAGACTATTCTTTGTTTCACATACAAGTCATGACATGACACAATATATACAAAATTTATATGTAAGCTCCTTTTTAGTAATTTTTATTAAATTTGTAAATAAAATTTTGACATGTTTATTTCAACATAAAATATTTTATATGAAAATAAAAAAAATTATTATAATATATTATATTATACTATTATATTGTAAATATGTAATTTATTTTTAGTTGGAATTTAGAAATGGGGGTTTATATATTGATTGAGTGATATATAATTAAGTTTATATATAATTAGTTCTAAAAAAAAAATTATATTTATTAGTATAAATGAAGTAGTTTATTTAAATTGAAAGTTTTGAATGTTAATTTGAAAATCTCAAAAGTTTTAGTTGAGCCCGTCAATAAGCTAGATAACAAAAGTTTAAGATTTGAGTCAAGTATTTTAAATTGAACCAGACCCAAAAAAAAAAAAAAAAAAAAACGATTAAGTCATTGGTTCAAAATTTAATATCATTAGGATACTTACCAAGAAATGATGTTGAGTTTTGATTTCCTTGCTATATTTTTTTGCAAAGTAGCCTAATGGAAAACCCTTCTCCAATGCATTCGTAACTACATATATGATTTAGAAATGAGAAGATCGAATGTTAACACTAATAAAATGTGCATCCTTAATTCATGTGAGAAATGATCCTAATTCTCCACATAGTATTGTCCGTGCAACATACGTGCGTGCTGCCACCTTCAAACTCCCCCCAGCAGCAGAATAAAAAGAAGGATGTGAAGCATGAAAGCTTTTTCTTGTGCTTAAGCTCATTGTTGCTATAGCTGATGGTTTGGTTTCATGGCCTGAATTTTTCATGATATCAGATGTGGACACCCTACAGGAGAATAGACAGTAGTTAAAATGAAGGAGATGAAGATGAGTGCAAGAACGAAAGTAAAGGTTTGGGATTTCATAGGCCGGTACCATGTAATTTGCCTAGAGTTACAAGATATGAATGTCAATACTTAATATTGTATCCCATGTTAGATGGGTGATTTTAAGTTTATATAGTGAAGTGACAAATTCAATATGTAAATAAATGCATTTATTTATATTACGTTATATGCCATAACCCAAAGAATATCCTAATAAATGTAAATAAATAATTTATAATTCATATTTATTGAAAATTAAAATTGCACAAAAAAAAAAAAAACTAACTACTAACAATCTAACTTTAATTTTACTTTAATTTTAAATTAAAAATTATGAAAGATTTCTTTGTACACAACATTCATAGTTTCACTAAATATAACAGTCATTTCAATCACTGCAAAGAAATTTTTTTAGTCCTTTAGGACTATTTACCCATGGCAAAGTTACGTAAAGTTGTTGATGATTAAAGACCGGATTCTTCAAAAGCATACCAACAAGCTTTAAAGTTTGACCTTGAGTTTCGTTGATAGTCATAACATACGAAATCATTAATAAGGGAATACTTGTCGATTACTGCTGACTAGGATTGCCACGTGAATTTTTTTTAAAAAAAATTTTAATTTTAAAATTTTTCCGCGATGGATTTTTTTTTTTTTTTTTCATATGTGATATATAGTTTGTTTCCAGATAAGAAATGAGGTAGTCGAAATCGATGGAGTGGAGGGATTCAAGCAATTAGTTCCCAGATTCCCTCCTCAGCCTTTGCATCTGCCAGTGAAAACTTAAAAATAAAACAAAAAAAATAAAAAATTCACGATCATATATAGTCAGCAGTAACCAGCAAGTTAATTACCTGCTAAAAATGTCAATTACTAGCTACATTTTTCAAAATTCATAGATTTATTTGGAGCATATTTAAATTGGGTGGCTTAAATGTTGTTTTCCAAATAGTTTCATGACTTATATGTACTTTAGTCCTATTTTAAAATCAATCAACTTCACTCCCAAACATAAATCTAAAAAATCAGAATAAATCTCAGTCACAAACATGTGCGGTGGTGGTAATAATAATCTAAAAAGTAGCTTGGAGAGAGATGAGAGAGAAGGGAGAGACGGGAAAATAAAAAATAGGAAAATATCTCCCGATTAAAAATCTAGGGATATTTTTCGCCAAATTGAACTTTTTTCCATTGACCAAAACGAATATTTTCTTTTGACTTTGTTTTCTTTGAACACCCAAACACAGTAAAATATTAAAAATAACTTCCAGAAGTCGTTTTCTAGGTGTTCAAACGGACCTTAATTAGGTATTATGTATGCCATCAAATATATGAAAAGTCGAACTATATTATTATTGTACATTTTATATATGTTCATTGCTTTTAATTTATTATTCAAATTCCAAATAATATATCCTTTTTGGTTCATTGCAAAGGTAAAATAATAGTAATAATAAAACTACAAGGACTATAAAAATTAGAGAAGTAATTCTTACATCGAAATTGATGGGCTAATCGGATAACCACCGAAAACTTTTAGGGTTAAGGCAATAAATGTTAGCTCGATAAGCACGGTATTGATAAGTACAATGGGTTGAATGGGCTAGCCCATAATTTATTGGGGTAACCCGTTTACTGAATTCACTTAAGGCTATTCTTTGTTTCACAAGTGATATGACACAAAATATATACGTAATTTATATGTATGCTCATTTTTAGTAATTTTATTAAATTTATAAATAAAATTTGGACATATTAATTTCAACATAAAATATTTTTTACGAAAATAAAAAAATTTATTATAATTATTATATTATAGTGTAAATACATAAATTTTTTTTAGTTGGAATTTAGAAATGAGGGTTTATATTGATTGATTGATCTATAATTAAGTTTATATTTATTAGTATAAATGAACTAGTTTATTTAAATTGAAAGTTTTGAATGTTAATTTGAAAACCACACAAGTTTTAGTTTGGTTTGTCAATAAACTCGACAATCGAAGTTTAGGATTTGGATCAAGAATTTTAAATTCAACCAGACCCAAAAAAAAAAATAACGATTTGGTTCAAAATTTACTAGCCGTGCGACATACGTGCTAGCTACCACATTTCAAAATCCCTCCAGCAGCAGAATAAGAAGAAGGATGTGAAGCATGGACGCTTTTTCTTGTGCTTAATTAAGCTCATTGTTGTTAAGCTGATGGTTTGATTCCATAGCCTGATTTTCTCATCACATCAGATGCCGACACAGGATAATAGACAGGAAAAATGAAGGAGATGAAGATGAGTGTAAGAACAAAAGCAAAGACGTTTGGGATTTCATAGGTGCCATGTATTTTGCCTATTTAGCGTTACAAGATGAGATTGTCAATACTTAATACTGTACTAGACGGGTGGTTTTAAGTTTATATATAGTGAAGTGACAAATTCTATATGATTTTCAGTATTTAATGTTACTTTTGATGGTATTGTTACTGGGATTTTATGGATTAAGACATTGATGACTGGCTTAATTTGTATATAATCTTGCCCAACCAGCATTCATATGAGGAAACAAATAGCACAATAGTCAAGATAAATCTGAATCTAAATTGCAGTACTTTGTGAATTGCATGTCTTAATAAATAATTAAATATAATATAATATAATATAACCAAGTAATAAATAAATAATAAATCAATATACTGACCTAACTTATAATAACTACAAATGAATGAAAGGTTAACACATATTAACAACAATCCAGGGTAAAAATCTCAAGTATATATACCTGATATCAGTATATCACTACATTAAAAGCGTCACTTAGAGGTAGTTATACTGTTGTTTAGTTGCGGTTTATAACTGCCACAATACTGTCTGCCGGCAGTTCTCCATCTGCAATTAGATAGTATGTTGCAAAAAATGTTGTGGTAGTTCTCCATCACTATACTAAAAGTGTCAAACTAATAAAATGTGCATTCTTAATTCATCTGAGAAAGGCCCTAATTTTCCACATAGTATTGTTGTTAAATTGATTAAGAATTAGTGATGGCATATTGGAAAGGAAATTCGATCGTGCAACATACGTGCTTGCTCACCGATTCGATATCGGGTTGGGTTCGCTAGGAACTTCATCCTTGTGGCCTTCAAAATCATGGAACGCTTTTTCTTGGGCTTAAAGTCATTGTTGCTATAGCTGATGGTTTGGTTACATAGCCTGATTGTCTCATCAGAATAGACAGTAAAATGAAGGATATGAAGATAAGTGAAACAACGAAAGCAAAGGTTTGGGATTTCATGGGAGTCATGTAATTTGCCTAGAGTTACAAGATGAGAATGTTAAGACTTAATATTGTATCTAATGTCAGGCTATGGCTAATTTATAGAGAGTGAAGTGACACATTTTATTTGGTTTCGTACATTTAATGTTACTTTAAATGACACTGTTAATGGTATTTTATGGGATAACGTGTTCACTAGTTGAATTAGGGCTCATTTATTTTTATCTTTACTATCAGCATTCATATGGTCGTTACATCTAAGTCCAAATACAATCATAACATCATCAAAATCTAAGTAGAATGGTTCCTAAAAAATAATAATTATTATTATTATCCTAAAAAATTAAAATTTAATGTTCTAATATTTATAAGATTTATGTGTTTCTTTATTTGTTTCAATCATTTAATTTTACTAGCTTTTTTTTTTTATTGGACGTTTTCAATTGCACATTGATATCTACTATTTTATACAATAATTCACCCCTTATTTTAATTGTATTTCTTTTATCCTAGTGAAATTGGGAATTGTTTGTGTGTTATATTGTCCAAGTGTTGAATTATCTACAAGGAACAACAAAGGAGGAATTTTGGAACATTTTGGACAAGTTCTGGAAGAAAAGAGAATTACAAGGAAGAAAGGAAACAAGAATACAAATTGGAAAAGAATTGGAAGTTGCATAATGGGCCAAGGCCCATCTATCTCCTATATATTCTACCTATTCTCTACAATGGAGGAGGGTTCCCTTACAGAGTCTGAACCCTAGTTATTACTTTCTTGCAATGTTTATGGTTATTTATTATTGCTTTGCTTTGTTTTCTCCAATCATGCGTGAGTAATTCGCCTATGGGTTTGGATTGGGGATCCATTGTTAATCTTGCTGTTCAGTTGGTAATTATTGCATAAAGGGATTGAATCTTTTACCTAGGGTTTATGTTGATTTGGGAATTTCTTTCTACTTGTTATTGATTGATGGGTACAATTAATTGCTAGTCTGGGAGAGGGATTCATTACAACGAAAGTTGGATGGAGACCTAAAGCCTTACCAATTTCAACCTAATTTTCCTACTATGAGAATAGGGGTAATTTTTGGGGCTTACAATACTTAGGTGCTTAAGGTTATGATTGATGCATCACGACAGTGGGGCAATTGTAGCCTAATTCTATTCATTGATTACGAAAGTAGCTGAATTGAATTCTTATGTGCATTGCCCATAAATTCCTTGGTTAATTATTCTTTCCCTAATTCTGAGTTGATTGGAACATCAAGATTACAATTCCCGTAATCTGACCCATTCCCTTATCAAACAGTTAATTCATTAGTCAATTTATTTCTTTTAATTTTCATCATTCAATTATTAGTTACTTGGATTCTAGTTAATTCACATACTCTAGTGCCTAGTATTCTTAATTCATACAATTACGTGTCATAGCCCCAATTCTCAGCGGAACGACATTTACACCCACTTTTACACTCCCATCTATACATCATCACACATAATGCACATTAACAACTACGTACTATATATGAGTAATCGCTACACACCAAAATCGTCATTTAACGACAGTTATGTTTTGTTTAACGGTGGTTTATAACCGCCATGATACTAGCTACCTACGGGCGGTTCTCCATTCGTGACTAAATAGTATGTCATGAAGAATTTAGCAGCAATTTTTTACAACTGCGAGAATTATCGACCAGTATTGATTTTAGCAGCATTTAATAATCGTTGCTAAATATATATAATTTATTTATTCATTTAAATAACAATGACATTTATAACCACCGCTAACTATATTCATTTATTTATTTGTTAAATAATAGTGGCGGTTCTAACCGTGGTAGTTTTCTTTATTTATTTATTTAAAATATTAGTGGCAGTTATTAAGTGTTGCTAATAATTCTTTTTTCATAATAAAGTTTTTTTTTGTAGTTTTAAAACCACCATTAAAAATATTTTTATTTATAATTACAGAGTTATATTTTTATAATTACCATTTATTTATATTTTTCTCATAAATTTGTATATTCAAATGTGTATTACAATTACAAATAAGCTCTATATACACATTTAATTTGAAAGAAAATCAATTGTAACCACTATTATCTGTCAAATAATAACATTCAATATTATTCAATAATATTTGAGCATAGTACACTACATATTAATTAAATTCCATACAAAACAAAAAAGTATTTTTATTTGAAAATGTAAACTAACATTGTTTATTCAACCGAATATATCATGTAAAAGATTGTCCATTAACATAATGACTAGAGGATGAATATTGCTTTCCATTCTGATCCATTGTAAAGATTGGTTCTTACTTCCTTCATCTGATACCTACATTAAAAAATATAATTTACAAACTCATTAAAATGCTATGGTTGGATAGTTTTTATTTTATATATATATATATATATATTTTTTTTATAGTTATGAGCAATTAACATTGTACTCAAGCTCAACCTTCCAATATGAAAATTAAATTATTAGTAAGAAACTATGAACATTTAACTTAGGCAATTAAAAAAAATGAAATACCATCCCAGCCCTTCTCTTAACAAAGCTCTTTGATCCACAAGTATATGCAATTTTTTTGGTGTTCCTACTTTCAATATTTTTTCTTCACATTTCCTAATAATAGAGTAAAATACTTATACATTAGGCAAACATGACTACAATAATAAGGAAACAGATATTAGAATACATTACCTTTGATTTGTTACACAAACGATCGATAGATGACAAAACTTACCACGGGATCGGATTGGATGAATTCTAAATGGACACTTACTAATTAGTTCATCTTGATTTAACAAAGGATAATCATAGGACTCTACCTACAACCTAGATTTGAAGTGTCTAATATTTTGCAATTATATCATTTCCGAAGTGGAATTTTGGCTTCAAGTCATGATAAATGTAATCATTAGCATTTATACACTTTTTTTTTTTTAATGTAGCAAATAATTAAAACTAATTTTTTTTTTACCTTGATTGTTTTGGTAAATATATATATCTACTTTGACATTAATATCCAATCAGTATAATTAATTGAAAATGAGCTACTTTCCTGTGTCAACCCAGCGTGCTGCAAGTGCTCTAATAAATAATCTACTTGCTTCAGTGAATAGTGTACCAAAGTTGTCAAATGGAACTAAGATTCGTTCACCCAATAGTAGTGCCCAATCTTCTTTAACTATCAATCCTCCACATAGTATTGTTGTTAAATCGCTTGAGAATTTAAAGAATTAGCCAATCCATATTGGAAAGGAAATCCGTGCAGTGCGACATACGTGCGTGCTGCGTGCCACCTTTAAACTCCCATTTCTTGTGCTTAAGCTCATTGTTGCTTTAGTTGATGGTTTGGTTTCATAGCCTCAATTTTTCATGAGATCAGATGTGGACACCCTATAGGAGAATAGACAATAAAGATGAGTGCAACAACGAAAGCAAAGGTTTGGGATTTTATAGGTGCCATGTAATTTGCCTTGCTAGAGTTACAAGATCGAGATGAGATGTCCCCCATGTCAAATAGGTGGTTTTAAGTTTATATATAGTGAAGTGACACATTTTATGATTTCGCTCATTTAATGTTACTTTAGATGGTGTTGTTAGTGGGATTTTATGGGTTAAGACATTGACTGGCTGAACTAGCATTTATTATGATCTGTTTTCAAAAAAAAAAAAAGCATTTATTATGATCTTTGCCATCAGCATTCATATCATGAAACAAAGAATATATAATAGTGAACAGAAATATGATTCTAAATTGTAGTGATGCCTGCCAATTTAATGAGCATAGTTTAATGCTCATAGACTTTGTTAAGTTACAGCATGATAGATTTCACACCAAATTCTACAACAAAGTCAACAATGTTATCTTATGCATGTTCGATCTGTATACAAATATAATGCTTTCTGTGTAATTAACAGGTTGGAGCAGGAAAGGTTCAAGAGTAGTGTTGCGGGAATCGTGCTGTTCCATTTGTTTGGAAGAGTTTCCGGGGAGAGTGAATATTAACAAATTTGTGGACCACGGTCTATGGAATAATGTTATAAATTACCTAATTGCTCTTATGGTTAACATCTAGTGTGAACCATAAATTTGTGTGAACCATAACATTATTCCATGGACCATGGTCCACACATTTTCCCATATTGCATTTGCAATGTCTTTACGCACTTGTAGTATTTGATTTTGTTGACTCATATCTAATTGTAAGGTATCATTTCGAGCTCTACTAGTGCTTCCACCATTATCATCCAAAATCATATCTTGCATGCCGTACATGCTACCTAATTGATCATCCATATCTATGGGAGGAAGTGAAGAGCTAGGTCTGATACTCCTATTTCTATTGGTCAACTTTGCAAAAGACAAACGTTCATATATATAGAAAAGAGATCGTATGCAGAGACAGTATGTGTCTAGGTGAAAGATGAGGTTGAATGATAGTCGTTGATCTCGCTAAAGAGGACCGTTTAGATTGAACACAGATTGAAGAAAAAATGCTGTCGCAATTTGATCTTTTTGCGTTTAGGTCAAACTTAAAGTGTTTGGTTTTCATTCATACCTCATAAGATGCGTATAAAGAATTCAAATTTTGAAGAGTTCTGCATATAAAGAATTCAAAGGAACATACACGAAAGTTGTTGTATATAAATAACGCATATAAATAATGCAAATTTTGAATAGCTGTTGCATATAAAGATTTAAATTAAATGAACATACACAAAAGGAAGTCGAAGAATAATACACACTATAATTTAGAATGGAAGGTCATTTATCTATTTTAGATTAAAAAAGGGAGTGGTAATTTTTTCTCAAGACTTTCTTTTTTTCTTCCTACAATCCATAGAATTAAAATCCGGGGGGGGGGGGGGGGGGGAGAGGAATGGGATAACCAAATGAATGAATTTTGTTGCATTCGGAATTAGGTGAAATTAAGTGGGAATGGAATTGTAATTCCCTCCAACCAAACACCTTGTTAATTATGTATTATATATACCACCAAATATATGAAAAGTACAACCATATTATTATTGTACATTTTATATATGTTCATTGCTTTTAATTTATTATTCAAATTCAAAATAATATAACCTTTTTGGTACATTGCAAGGGTAAAATAATTGTAATAATAAAACTACAAGGGCTATAAAAATTTGAGAAGTCAATCTTACATTGAAATTGTTGAGCTAATCCGATAAGCACTGGAAATTTTTAGGGTTAGGGCCAATAAATGTTAGCTCGATAAGCACGCAATTAATAAGTCTAATGACCCGAACAGGCTAGTCCAAAATTTATTGGGCTAACCCGATAACCCAAGACACTTAAGGCTATTATTTGTTTCACAAGTGATGATATGACACAAAATATATACAAAATTTATATGTAAGCTCCTTTTTAGTAATTTTTAGGGAAAATTATAATTTATGCCCCTCCATAATATGCCAATTATCAATGTCACCCCTGAATTTTAGTGGTGTAAATATTATTCCTCAATTTTTAAAAATAGTACATATATTGCCCTCTCGTGGTGTAAATATTGCCCCTCCTGTTGGTATGGGAGGGGCAATATATGTACCGTTTTTGAAAATTGAGGGGCAACATTTACACCACTAATAATTTAGGGGTGACATTAATAATTGACATATTATGGAGGGGCAAAAATTACAATTTTCCCTAATTTTTATTAAGGCTATGTTTGGCAAACCTAGCTGAAAGCTAAAAAGTAGCTGAAAACTGAAAAAGCTATAAGCTCGAAGCTGAAATTTGAAGAGCTGTTAAGCTAGCTGTTATGCTTAAAAGTGTTTGATAAATTTAGTTTTTTGATAAACTGATAAATGTAAAATGACTAAAAAGAACATCTTCATACAATTTTAAATAGTTTTAAAATATAAAACAGTGAAATCAATATATTTTAATAAAATATAAAGTAATAACATATATTTAAAAAACATATAAAGTAAAACAAAATGTTTATAATTCATAAGATTAGTTCATACAAAAATCAATGTTCAAACACAAATGTCAAATTGAAATTACAATCAAACATATTGAAGAGAAAAAATAAAAAAGGTTTAGACAAAAAAGTTTTAATTGGGAAGGTTAAGGATGTCATTTATTTAAAATAATAAGGTTAAAGATGGAAAAAAGTTGGGAAGCTACTAGCTTATTTTGAAACGCTACCTTAGGTAGCCTTTAAAAATAAGCTCTTATTTTAAGCTACTAGATTATTTTAGGAACATTACCAAACAGAACTTATAGCTTATTAGTAGCTTAAAATAAGCTATAAGCTCCTAACGCAGATTATATCGTGGACTGTGGTCCACAATGCATTGTGGACCGCGCATCAAAACGACGTCGTTTTGATTAATGAAAACAGACGGATGAATTTGCGCCACTCACTTTTAGTTCATATACACAGCAGTTACATTTCAACACAACTGCAGTTACATTTCAACATAACTGCAGTTACATTTTGATATAACTACAGTTTCATTCGATAATATCAAAACAAATGTAAGGTAGTATCTTTTGAGATGAACTGTAGTGTCAATTACGGGCGATCCGCCTCCCACTTACTGAAACGACGTCGTTTTGGGACCGCGGTCCACAATATAAGAACTGCCTAAATAAGCTCTGCCAAACAGAGCCTAAATTTGTAAATAAAATTTTGACATGTTTATTTCAACATAAAATAGTTTATATGAAAAAAACTTATTATAATATTATATTATACTATTATAGTGTAAATATGTAAATTATTTTTAGTTGGAATTTAGAAATGGGGGTTTATATATTGATTGAGTGATATATAATTAAGTTTATATATAATTAGTTTTAAAAAAAAATTGTATTTATTAGTATAAATGAACTAGTTTATTTAAATTGAAAGTTTTGAATGTTAATTTGAAAACCTCAAAAGTTTTAATTGAACCTGTCAATAAGCTAGATAGCAGAAGTTTAAGATTTGAGTCAAGTATTTTAAATTGAACCATACCCAAAAAGAAAAAAAAACAATTAAGTCATTGGTTCAAAATTTACTATCATTAGGAATTAGGATACTTACCAAGAAATGATGTTGAGTTTTGATTTCCTTGCTATATTTTTTTGCAAAGTAGCCTAATGGAAAACCCTTCTCCAATGCATTCGGAACTACATATATGATTTAGAAATGAGAAGATCGAATGTTAACACTAAAAAAAATGTGCATCCTTAATTGATGTGAGAAATGGTCCTAATTCTCCACATAGTATATATTGTCCGTGCAACATACGTGCGTGCTGCCACCTTCAAACTCCCCCAGCAGCCGAATAAAATGAAGGATGTGAACCATGAAAGCTTTTTCTTGTGCTTAAGCTCATTGTTGCTTGAATTTTTCATGAGATCAGATGTGGGCACCCTACAGGAGAATAGACACTAGTTAAAATGAGGGAGATGAAGATGAGTGCAAGAACGATAGCAAAGGTTTGGATTTTCATAGGCCGGTACCATGTAATTTGCCTAGAGTTACAAGATGAGAATGTCAATACTTAATATTGTACCTTATGCTAGAATGGTGATTTTAAGTTTATATATAGCGAAGTGACAAATTCAATATGTAAATAAATGCATTTATTTATATTACATTATATGCCATGCTCAAAGAAAATCCTAAATGTAAATAAATAATTTATAATTCATATTTATTGAAAATTAAAATAGCACAAAAAACAAACTATCAACAATCTAACTTTAATTTTAAATTACAAATTATAAAAGACTTCTTTGTACACAACATTCATAGTTTTACTACAACAGTCATTTCAATCATTACAAATAAATTTTTTTAATCCTTTAATTTAGGACTATTTACCCATGACAAAGTCACGAAAAGTTGTCGATGATTAAAGATCGAATTCTTCAAAAGCATCACCAACAAGCTTTAAAGTTTGACCTTAAATTTTGTTGATAGTCATAACATACGAAATCATTAATAAGGGAAATTGTTCCATTTAGAACTTAAACAGTAGTTTAGTATTCAATTGTGTCAATGACATTTGGAGAATCAAAACTAACATTCTTGCATGATTGCCACTCATAATCTTTAATTTGGTTCCAAAATATGATATGCTAATCGATGGATGAGTAATTTGGTGCCCTCACACAAATCAAGTGAGTGATCTATATTGCTCATGAACATGACACGACATCCAACATTTATAAAGTCAAGATGGGATAAAGTACAAAATGTCATCCAACTATTTGGAACAACAATTATGTCACCCAATTGGAATAAACTCCAAATAAATCTACAAACTTAAAAAATGTGACAATTAACATTTTTTAGCAGGTAACTTGTCGATTACTGCTGACTAGGATCACCACGTGAATTTTTTTTTTAATTTTTAGTTTTCAAAATTTTCCGCGATGGATTTTTTTTTTTTTTTCATGTGATAGTTTGTTTCCAGATAAGAAATGAGGTAGTCGAAATCGATGGAGTGGAGGGATTCAAGGAATTAGTTCCCAGATTCCCTCGTCAGTCCTTGCATCTGCCACGGTGAAAATTACGCATGGTGAAAACTAAAAAATAAAACAAAAAATTAAAAATTCACGATCATAGTCAGCAGTAACCAGCAAGTTAATTACCTGCTAAAAATGTCAATTACTAGCTACATTTTTCTAAATTCATAGATCTATTTGGAGCTCATTCGAATTGAGTTGCTTAAATGTTGTTTTCCAAATAGTTTCATGACTTATTTGTACTTTAGCCCTATTTTAAAATCAATCAACTTCACTCCCAAAAATAAATCTAAAAAATCAGAATAAATCTCAGTCACAAACACGTGCGATGATGGTAATAATAATCTAAAAAGTAACTTGGAGAGAGATGAGAGAGAAGGGAGAGACGGAAAATAAAATATCAGGAAAATATCTCCTGATTAAAAATCTAGGGATATTTTTCGCCAAATTGAACTTTTTTCCATTGACCAAAACGAATATTTTCTTTTGACTTTGTTTTCTTTGAACACCCAAACACAGTAAAATATTAAAAAATAACTTTCAGAAGTCATTTTCTAGCTGTTCAAATGGACCTTAATTAGGTATTATGTATGCCATCAAATATATGAAAAGTCGAAGTATATTATTATTGTACATTTTATATATGTTCATTGCTTTTAATTTATTATATATATATTCAAATTCCAAATAATATATCCTTTTTGGTACATTGCAAAGGTAAAATAATAGTAATAATAAAACTACAAGGACTATAAAAATTAGAGAAGTAATTCTTACATCGAAATTGATGGGCTAATCCGATAAGCACCAAAAACTTTTAAGGTTAGGGCCAATAAATATTAGCTCGATAAGCACGGTATTGATAAGTACAATGGCCTGAATGGGCTAGGCCAAAATTTATTGGGATAACCTGATTACTGAAGTCACTTAAGGTTATTCTTTGTTTCACAAGTGATATGACACAAAATATATACGTAATTTATATGTATGTTCATTTTTAGCAATTTTATTAAATTTGTAAATAAAATTTTGATCTGACATATTAATTTCAACATAAAATATTTTTTATGAAAATAAAAAAATTTATTATAATTATTATATTATAGTGTAAATACATAAATTATTTTTAGTTGGAATTTAGAAATGGGGGTTTATATTGATTGATTGATCTATAATTAAGTTTATATTCATAAGTATAAATGAACTAGTTTATTTAAATTGAAAGTTTTGAATGTTAATTTGAAAACCTCAAAAGTTTTAGTTGGGTTTGTCAATAAACTCGACAATTGAAGTTTAGGATTTGGATCAAGAATTTTAAATTCAACCAGACCCAAAAAAACAAAAAAAAAAAAAAAAAACAAAAAAAAACGATTAACTCATTGGTTCAAAATTTACTAGCCGTGCAACATACGTGCTAGCTACCACATTTCAAACTCCCTCCAGCAGCAGAATAAGAAGGATGTGAAGCATGGACCCCTTTTCTTGTGCTTAAGCTCATTGTTGTTAAGCTGATGGTTTGATTCCATAGCCTGATTTTCTCATCACATCAGATGCCGACACAGAATAATAGACACTAAAAATGAAGGAGATGAAGATGAGTGTAAGAACAAAAGCTAAGGTGCTTGGGATTTCATACGTGCCATGTACTTTGCCTAGAATTACAAGATGAGATTGTCAATACTTAATATTGTACCCCATGCTAGACGGGTGGTTTTAAGTTTATATATAGTGAAGTAACACATTCTATATGATTTTCAGTATTTAATGTTACTTTTGATGGTATTGTTACTGGGATTTTATGAATTGATACGTTGATGACTGGCTTAATTTGTATATAATCTTGCCCTAATTTGTATATAATCTTGCCCAGCCAGCATTCATATGAGGAAACAAATAGCACAATAGTCAAGATAAATCTGAATCTAAATTGCACTACTTTGTGAATTGCATGTCTTAATAAATAATTAAATATAATATAATATAATATAACCAAGTAATAAATAAATAATAAATCAATATACTGACCTAACTTACAATAACTACAAATGAATGAAAGGTTAACACATATTAACAACAATCCAGGGTAAAAATCTCAAGTATATATACCTGATATCAGTATGTTACTACACTAAAAGCGTCACTTAGAGGTAGTTATACTGTTGTTTAGTGGCGGTTTATAACTGCCACAATACTGTCTGCCGGCAGTTCTCCATCTGCAATTAAATAGTGTCTTGCAAAAAATGTTGTGGTAGTTCTCCATCACTACACTAAAAGCGTCAAACTAATAAAATGTGCATTCTTAATTCATCTGAGAAAGGCCCTAATTTTCGACATAGTATTGTTGTTAAATTGCTTAAGAATTAGTGATGGCATATTGGAAAGGAAATTCGATCGTGCAACATACGTGCTTGCTCACCGATTCGATATCGGGCTGGGTTCGCTAGGAACTTCATGCTTGTGGCCTTCAAAATCGTGGAACACTTTTTCTTGGGCTTAAAGTCATTGTTGCTGTAGCTTATGGTTTGGTTTCATAGCCTGATTTTCTCTTCTGAATAGACAGTAAAGATGAAGGATATGAAGATGAGTGAAACAACGAAAGTAAAGGTTTGGGATTTCATGGGAGTCATGTAATTTGCCTAGAGTTACAAGATGAGAATGTTAAGACTTAATATTGTATCCAATGTCAGACTATGGCTGATTTTAAGTTTATATAGAGTGAAGTGACACATTTTATTTGGTTTCGTACATTTAATAATGTTACTTTAAATGACATTGTTAATGGTATTTTATGGGATGACGTGTTCACTATTTGAATTAGCGCTCATTTATTTTTATCTTTACGATCTGCATTCATATGACCGTTACATCTAAGTCCAAATACAATCATAACATCATCAAAATCTAAGTACAACAGTTTCTAACAAATAATAATTATTATTATCCTAAAAATTAAAAGTCAATCTTCTAATATTTATAAGATTTATGTGTTTCTTTATTTATTTCAATCATTTAATTTTACTAGCTTTTTGTTTTTTATTGGAGATTATCCAATTGCACATAATGCACATTTACAACTACGTACTATATATGAGTAATCGTTACAAACCAAAATCGTCATTTAGCGACGGTTATGTTTTTGTTTAACGGTGGTTTATAACTGCCATGATACTAGCTACCTACCGGTAGTTCTCAATCCGTGACTAAATAGTATGTCACAAAGAATTTAGCAGCAATTTTTTACAACAGTGAGAATTATCGACCAGTGTTGATTTTAGCAGCATTTAATAATCGTTGCTAAATATATAATTTATTTATTCATTTAAATAATAGTGACATTTATAACCCCTGCTAACTATATTCATTTATTTATTTGTTAAATAATAGTGGCGGTTCTAACCGTGGCTAAATATTTTTCTTTATTTATTTATTTAAAATATTAGTAGCAGTTATTAAGTGTCGTTAATAATTTTTTTTTCATAATAAGGTTTGTAGTTTCTAAACCACCATTAAAAATATTTTTATTTATAATTACAGAGTTATATTTTTATAATTACCATTTATTTATATTTTTATCATAAATTTGTATGTTCAAATATGTATTACAATTACAAATAAGCTCTATATACACATTTAATTTGAAAGAAAATCAATTGTAACCACTATTATCTGTCAAATAATAACATTCAATATTATTCAATAATATTTGAGCATAGTACACTACATATTAATTAAATTCCATACAAATTAAAACAAAAAAAGTATTTTTATATGAAAATGCAAACTAACATTGTTTATTCAACCGAATATATCATGTAAAAGATTGTCCACTAACATAATGACTAGAGGATGAATATTGCTTTCAACTCTGATCCCTTGTAAAGATTAGTTCTTGCTTCATTCATCTGATACCTACATTAAAAAATATAATTTACAAACTCATTAAAATGCTATGGTAGGAGAGGAGTTTTTTTTTTTTTTTTTTTTTTTTTTTTTTTTTTTTTTTTTTTTTTTTTTTTTTTTTTTTTTTTTTTTTTTTTT
>NC_044916.1:8093334-8148222 GCF_003576645.1 Ipomoea triloba
TGTCCATTTTTTTTTTTTTTTTTTTTTTTTTTTTTTTTTTTTTTTTTTTTTTTTTTTTTACTTTGTGTTCTGAGCAATTAACATTGTACTCAAGCTCAACTTTCCAATATGAAAATTAAATTATTAGTAAGAAACTATGAACCCTAACATTTAACTTAATTAAAAAAAAAATTGAAATACCATCCCAGTCTTTCTCCTAACAAAGCTCTTTGATCCACAAGTATATCCAATTTTTTGGTGTTCCTACTTTCAATATTTTTTCTTCACATTTCCTAATAATAGAGTAAAATACTTATAAATTCAAACGATAGCTTACAAAACTTACCACTGGACTGGATGAATTCTAAATGGACACTTACTAATCAGTTCATCTCGATTTAACAAAAGATAATCATAGGACTCTCTACCTACAACCGAGATTTGATCGAATTGAAGTGTCCAATATTTTGCAATTATATCATTTTCGAAGTGAAATTTTGGCTTCAAATCATGGTAAATGTAATCATTAGCATTTATACACTTTTTTTTTAATGTAGCAAATAATTAAAACTATTTTTTTTACCTTGATTGTTTTGGTAAATATATCTACTTTGACATTAATCTCCAATCATTATAATTAATGGAAATGAGCTACTTTCCTGTGTCAAGTGTCAACCCAATCTGCAAATATTCTAATAAATAATCTAGTTGCTTCAATGAATAGTGTACCAAAATTATTAAATGGAACTAAGATTCGTTCACCCAATAGTAGTGCCCAATCTTCTTCAACTTTCAATTTTTTCTCTTCACAATGCATTCGTAACTACATACATGATTTAGAAATGGGAAGATCGAATGTTAACACTAATAAAATGTGCACTCTTAATTCATGTGAGAAAATTAAAGGTCCCAATCCTCCACATAGTATTGTTGTTAAATTGCTTAAGGATTTAAAGAATTAGCCAATCCATATTGGAAAGGAAATCCGTGCAGTGCGACATACGTGCGTGCTGCGTGCCACCTTTAAACTCCTTTAATTTTTCTTGTGCTTAAGCTCATTGTTGTTGTAGCTGATGGTTTGGTTTCATAGCCTGAATTTTTTATGAGATCAGATGTGGACACCCTACAGGAGAATAGACAATAAAGATGAAGGATATAAAGATGAGTGCAATAACGAAAGCAAATGTTTGGGATTTCATAGGTGCCATGTAATTTGCCTAGCTAGAGTTACAAGATCAAGATGAGATGTCAATACTTAATATTGTACCTCATGCCAGATAGGTAGTTTTAAGTTTATATATAGTGAAGTGACACATTTATTTAATGTTACTTTAGATATGGTATTGATAGTGGGATTTTATGGGTTAAGACATTGACTAACTGAACTAGCATTTATTATGATCTTTACAATCAGCATTTATATCAGGAAAATACTTGGTGGACTCCCATTTTATACTCCCAATTTGTACTCCATCTCACATGCTTTTGATGTAGACATTTTTTTTGTGGACCCACGTGATGAATATATAATAGTGAACAGAAATATGAAACAAAGAATATATAATAGTGAACAGAAATATGATTCTAAATTGTAGTACAGTGATGCCTGCCAGTTTAATGAGCACAGTTTAATGCTCATAGACTTTGTTAAGATGCAGCATGATAGATTTCACACCAAATTCTACAACAAAATCAACAATGTTATCTTATGCATGTTCCGTTTACAAATATATCTTTGTAATTTTTGATTTATCTCATGGGTATTTTAAAACTATTTTTGATCAAATTGCTTCCCAACTATATTCAAGAAAGAACAGCACGAGTGTCAAATTATGAAGATTATAAGCTCAAAAACAATTGATTGACAGGCTATATATATATGTATTAAGATTCAATGAAGTGTTATCTTTGTTCAAACCTTGACCCTGTAATAGAGTGAAAATGAACAAGCATTATAAACCAAAACTAGGGGAAATAGCCGTGGGTCACACTAAAAAATCTTTCAATAATACACACTCAACCAAGGTTCATCTCTCAAACTACACCAATTCAAGCACACAAACAAACAATTATTCAATCCAGGGGCCTTCCTAAGTTTTCACCAAAAACAATGGGAAGAAAACCACAAGGCAACCAAACTTTAACATTTGGAACCATATGCCCATTCAGATAAGGTGAATGAATAATGACGCGAACCTCTCATCGCAATCGGCTTAGCGAGCTTCCCTCTTGTTTTTTTTTTTTTTTTTTTTTTTTTTTTTTTTTTTTAATTTTCTCACCACTATAACTTCACCTTCAAACAAAACTACTACTCCGTATAAAACAAAGTTTTGTATCCTTTATGCACTTTTACCGATTTCAAAATTGTTTTTGTTGTTTATTTTGTTTTAACTAATTAAAATTTAAATTTTTGGTATAGATATTAATTCTTTCTCAAATATATTGATTCCTCAGTACTTATTTCAATAGTTAACTTTGATTTGTTCCGTATGTCATTGTGTTGACAGTGCGTCAATGTGTTTACTTTGGTATGCTTCCGACGAATGCACATTATTGTGCACTAGCGTTGTGTACATGTAGGCTGTTTGCAGGTGTGTGCACTTACTTGGGAGTTTGTGTGCATTCAACAGGGGATGGTGTTCATTTATTCTTACATTTTATCACCTTTTAAACTTGTGTTGCGCTGTTGTTCGGTGATACATATATGTGCATAAGTGCATTTGTATGTTGCATTGTCAAATTCACTTAAAAAAATGCCCAAAATATTGAAATATGTTAATCCAGTGCTATTTGTCCATTTTTCCATAACGAGATATCAATAAAATAAGTTTCTAAAATGCACGTCTTGTTTCAATAATCTCAACAAGATCTTTAAAATGGTATAATTTATATTTAATAATACAAACTTTAAATATAAGTATTTAATAAAATTAAAAACTACATATAAAAAAATAAAGGATATATTTGAAATTATTAAAATAAGCAAGGGCACAATGATAATTTTTCCCACTCTCCCATTTTCCGCAATATTTGCCACTGATTGGAGAAAAAAATGGTGGAATGGAGTTGGAAATTGCGATTTTGGAGCTAGTTGGAGATGTCAATAGTTATACCATAGATCCGTGTCCACCTTGCAAGGTAGACCCATCACAATTTACATACTGAATGCTTACAATTCAAATTATGAATATTCAGTATGTAAATTGTGAACCTTCAATACATAAATTGTGACTATTCAATATGTAAATTATGTATTTCTGACTCAAGATGGACCCAGATCCACAGAATAATTTGCTGGCATTGATAGTGTTTGGTCGGTTGATCCTTTGCACATGAGCGTTGTTGTGCATTTTCTCCTTTAATAGAAACTTAAGATGCTCTATCATTTCTTCTTTCTCATAAATGGAATAGTTTTGTTTTGTTTTTTTTTTTAATACAACTAATTCTATTACATTGTAGTATATGTTCAAACATACTTTCTCAACCTATTGGAGCACAAAGAGTCAGTATCGCCTCCACTGAGGCTCGAACTCATGACCTCCCATATGGGAGAGTCACTACTCTCCCATGCATATGGAATAATTTTGTTAATATATGAATTTACATTGAACTTTTTTTTATTGGAAAAAATGCTGGTATTATGTAATACATTTGAGATATAACAAAAATTACAGAAAAAAACAAGGGAATAAAACCAGATCATATGCTATCGGTCAAAGTACCTGTGACTCTGTGAGGTCCTTGTACTGTAGTGTACTGTTTTGTTCAATTTAGTCCCTGTACATCAATTTTGGTCAACTTAATCCCTATACTTTAAGATTTAGAACAATTAAGGACAATACTTAACACCGTTTATTTTTTCCGTTAAGTCTGTCCACGTGGCGTTGGAATTGCCATGTCACAATTTTGTGATGTGGCATAAAACTATAAAATTCAGCCTAAAACAAAGCAAGGTTTCAAACCTAAGACCTCTTATCCAAACAAAGGACACTAGCTCTACCCTTACACCACACATTCCACTTGTTTTATATTTGTTTAATATGTATAGTAATATTTTTCTTTTAAAGTACTAAAGTTTCAAAAAGGAATAATGGATTCACAGAAGGTAAGGATTAACATCCCTCTTTGTTAGATTGCTACTAATCAACTATAGGTGTGTTTCAATTATTAGTCAAATTAAATTATCTTGCAAATTTGTCATCTTTTCATTCATCACATAACATCTTAAATAGCATCACAATGTACTAATTTTAAACAAGACACCAAATTTTTGATAGTCTAAAAACACATGTACCCAAACCGTATTAAATACTAATACACAATAATGAAAAAATAATTCATGAATCCAATGAGTAATTGATGCTTTCTTGCGCTGAAAATGGTGTAGAATCTCTTGCACAAATTGAAGACTGTAGTTTGCCCTTGGCTTTTTCACGCTTTATTTCCTATATCATAAGCAAAGAAAACGTTAAGCTATACAAAACTTATGAGCACATTAACTTTGTTTGGAAAACTAAAATTGCCACTCACCTGTAGTTGACCAAGTGAAATGCATGATCCGGTATTAGATGTTGCATTGCAACCATATATTTGTTAGATTTTCCAGGCTAGTTTTATCAAAAAGCAAATTAGTTCTATGCGCTAAATAAAAGGTGAATTGGTACTGTAATATATATATATATATATATATATATATATATATATATATAACAATTTTTTTCTTACATTAACAACTGGAATTTTTTTTTTGATTGTTTGATTGTTGCATTTTGTGTATGATGAGATGAACCAGCTGGAGTAAGATGCAACGAATCAGCTTGTGCCTGCATATTTGCATTTTGTGAAGTTTCATATGAACCAGTTTGGCATGGAACTTGAGTACGGTGAGATGCCTTAGGACTTGTCTGTTTACTTGCATCATTCTTCATTTTGTTTGTTCTCTAAACACAAAATAATACAAGTTATAATATCATGAACACTTTTATCATCAAATAAAATTTTCAAACTCCCACCAGTGGACTCCAGTTCTCCTTAATATATACTTTTAATCTCATCTAACTTATACCCTAAATTCACTACCATTTCTAGCAAAGTCCAGTAACAGATTGTATCCACATCAACATCTTCAAATACATTCATTTTTCCATTTAAATATTCTACCGTTTGAACCAATATTCCTCCATGATGAAAACAAATACTATTTTTTTTCAAAGTTTCAGTTCCTGAAATATTATAAACTCTAACTTTAGTTGGATACATATAAGTATTCTAAATTAAGCATATCAAAAGCTACAAATAAAATAAAAATAAATTTCAAATTTATGTTCAATGATATTAGATTTTATGATTTTCATATTTATATCATATTATGAATTTTCAATACAAATTTAAAAAATTAAAATTATAAACTTCCATAGATGATGAGAAGAATCATGAAGTGATATAAAAATGTAATTTGAAGTTAAAGAGTTAAAGTTATGGCATACCTTGTATTGTTTCTTCAATTGCATCATTCTTTCTTCTTCTTCTTGAATCCATAATTTTTAGGGTTGAGTTTCTGTGTAATTTCGTACCTGAGAAACAAAAAAGAGGATGCTAAGTCTTACCTTTTGTGATTTGATTCTGTGAATCTATTTTTCTTTTTGAAACTTTAGTACTTTAAAAGAAAAGTATTACTATATATATTAAACAAATATAAAACAAGTGGAATGTGTGGTGTAGTGGTAGTGTCCTTTGTATAGACAAGAGGTCTTAGGTTTGAAACCTTGCTTCATTTTGATCCGAATTTTATAGTTTATGCCACATCACAAAATTGTGACATGGCAATTTCAACGCCACGTGGACAGACTTAACGGAAAAAATAAACGGTTTTAAGTATTGTCCTTAATTGTTCTAAATCTTAGTGTATAGGGATTAAATTGACCAAAATTGATGTCCAGGGGCTAAATTGAACAAAACACTACTGTACAAGGACCTCACAGGTACTTTGACCTATGCTATCTTCAGCCATGTAATCACTTTCCTATAGGCCCTGTTTGGTAAATAATCAGCCTATCAGCCAATTTTGGCTTATTTAATCACTATTAGTTGTTTAGTTAATAAGCTTTTTGTAACTCTAAAATACTAAAATTCAAAATGCTACTCAAAGCAACCTTTTCAATTAGCTTTTTAAGGAAAATAATTATACCAAAAAGCTATCAGCTAACAGCTAATCTATCAAACAACTTTTTACAATCAACTAATGTTATTAACAAATCATACCTTCTAACTCAAACAGCCAACAACCATTTACCAAATAGGGCCATAAGCTTTAAATCTTCCTAAGAAAAAACAATAAGGTTCAAGATTTAATCTTATAGGATATAAGAAGATGAATGAAATTCTTAAGTTGTTTTGATTAAGAATTTCCTATAGAACTATAAGACTGTGAAATATCTTGGTGTCCTGCAAATTAATTGCATGTTCATTGCATGTGTCTTTCAGATGTCTCCCCAAAATATTTATATGAAATATTTTAACTGTTATGAGAGGTTACATGGAAGTTACGTTACCAGCAGTTCAAAACTTCAACTTCCACTAAATATATCTTAAAAGATATATTAATCTTGGAAAATATAATTACATGAACCATGTAGAACATATACATTTTTCATAAGTTATGTACCTTCGTAGGTTGATACACCGTATGCGAATTTATTATAATATACTATATTATAATATATTTATATATAATATTTATTACTTCCATGCATGGCATGAAATCATGCAAAATAATAAATAAATAATATATAAATATTTACACTACACATAGCAGCATAGCTCCCAACGAATCATTGGCCAAATTTGATAATGACTTCAATTCGGCCTACTGCTTCAATTCGCAATCGTTATACCCTGCACTCCTGCACCACGGTGCACATAGCAATGTGGACCACGTACGTAAACGACGTCGTTTCAATGTTAGTGGACGTGGACGCGAATGACTACAGGGAATTCATTATCTATAATACACATAATCATTATCTAGAATACACAGAATGTTTGCCCAGAATACACAGAATATTGACACAAAATACACAAATGTTAGTGGACGCGGACGCGGATAACTCCAGTGAATTCATTATCTATAATACACATAATCATTATCTAAAATACACAGAACGTTTGCCTAGAATACACAGAATGTTTGCCCAGAATACACAGAATATTGACACAAAATACACAGAACTCATCCCCTTAACATTCGAATGCACAAACACATCTCACAACCTATTTAATAACATGAATACACAGAATATTGACACAAAATACACAGAACTCATCCTCCTAAACATTCGAATGCACAAACACATCACAACATGTGTTACTAACATGAATACACAGAACAGTTGGCTCGAATACACAGAACGGTTGCCTAGAATACACAGAATGATTGCCTGGACAGGATATTAACATAAATACAGAGATCGACCGAAACGGGAAACGTGATTTCTAAAAAAAATGGACGATTAGTTTACATTGCTCAAAACGACGTCGTTTACGTACGTGGTGCACGGTATAATTTGTCATACTTGGTAATGATAATTAATTAGATTAAATAAAAATCTCCTTGTTTGATGGTAAATATAATAAATTGGAATCAAATTAATTAATTAATTAATTATATAGGGTTCCACTCAGGTGCGAACTGTGCTTCCCATTCAAACCTGCGAACTGAATGAATGCACCGCAACTACTCCATGAATGCACTACAACTACTCCAGCTTCGCAACTACTACATGAATGCCAGTTCAGACTTGAACACACACACACATACATCATATATATATATATATATATATATATATATATATATATATATATATATATATATATATATATATATATATAGTCCGGCTCCAATGAGAACTATGCCCCAGGTGAGAACCTGCGGACAAAATCAAACTTTTGATCTAGTAAATCTAACGGTTGAAAATAAAGAAAAAATAAAAAACATGGAACCGTTTTCCATAAATATTACAAAATTTAAGTTTGTAATAATATTTATGACCTTGTTCTTTTTTTACTTGATTTTCTATCTATCAAATCTTGTGATGTGTATGGACAATGATCGACTTCTTTATTATTATTTTTTTAAAAAAATTTCTTATTTTTTATTTCATTGTTCAAAAGTAGGGGATGAAAAAGATATTGAGTTTTATAATTATTAAAGGATTTGAATTTAATAGTAAAATAGTAGAAGTATGCAAACAAGAATAGTTATGGATATAAAATCCCAACCAAACACAGCCTTAAATCTTCTCGCAAACATAAAATGAAAAAAAGTTAAGCAAAAGAAATATATTTAGCAAAACTCTTTTTCAGAATATTGAATTATAGAAATAACTTTGGAAGGAATTTGATCATAATTAAAATAGTTTTAAAATAACTATTAGATAAAACAAAAATTACACAAAAAGCCTTATACTTGTATATAGTACTAGGGGTGGGAATAAACTTAGCCCCTATCAAACAGCCTATGACTTGGCTTAGTTTTAGTCTACTTTAACCTAGTTAATTTAGTAAAAAAAAATTGGCTTAAGCATATTTAACTAAATAGGTATAGGTAGGGATGACAGTTTAAACTGTCCCGACGGGAAAAATAGATCCTCGTCCCGACGGGGACGGGTTCGGGGAATTATTTTGGTGAACGGGGCGGGTGTAGGGAGAAATTCTTCATCCCCATCGGTGACGAGGACAGGGAAGGGGAGGGTATTCCTCGCCCCGACCCCGACCCCGATCTCCGGTCCCCACCCTGTCTCCGATTCCCCGTATATTATTATTATATTATATTATATTATATTATATATTATAATATATATATATATACACACACACACACAAATTATATAAGAAATTAAATGTTAAAACCCTACAAGTTAATTGTTTTGTTATGTACTTACATTTGGACTTTGAACTATGAAGGAGTTTGAAACAATTTAAAGTGTTTGGACATTTTATGATTATGTATTTTTGTTTGAAAGTTTGAAACTTTGGATATTTGTAGTAATTTTAGAGTTTGGATATTTTAATTTTATTAATTTATGTATGTTGAATTTGGACTTTGTTTAAGGATTTAAGGCTTAGTTTCTTTTTCATAATATTAGTTTTTTTAAAAAAAAAAATTGACATAATTCAAAAAATCTATGCGGGGACGAGGATGGGGAATAATTTCCCATCCCGGCGGGGTGGGAATGAGGAATGGGGAGGGATTTCAGAGACGGGGACAGGACGAAGACCTCATACCGTATAGGCCTACATGCATGACAAAACATACATGCGCGCGCGCGCGCACACACGCACATATAGACAAGGGGATTAGATGCGTAACCTCTCCCATGTGAAACATGCGGATTAATCATAGTCATTGATCATTCCAAAATCAACAGTACGTCCAGAATAAAGATAAACTAAAAACATACAGCGACATTATGGTAATTTTGTGTATTGTTGAAAGCTTAAGGTGCGTATTTTCAAAGGTTAAGGTGTGTAAGTTCAAAGCTTAAGTTGCGTAAGTTATAGTGTTAGGTGCCTGAGTTTAAAGCGTAAACTAAGGTGTGAGTAAGTTTATAGCTTAAGGTGCGTAAATTTGTAGCTTAAAGTGCGTATGTTTAAAGCTTAAGGTACACCAATTTTAACCTTAAGGTACATCAATTAACACTTAAGGTAATGCATAAGTTATACACTTAAGGTGCGCCATTTTAACACTTAAGTTGCGTCAATTCGATCAACACTTAATTAAGGTGCATCAGTTTGATACTTGATGCATTAATTTGACACTTAAGGTGTGGCAATTCTACACTTAAAGGTTTGTCCGTTTGATACTTAAGTGCGTTAGTTCTACACTTAAGTTGCATAAGTTCTACACTTAAGGTGCGTCTGTTTAACACTTAAGGTGCGCCAAATCAACACTTACGGTGCGTTAGTTTGACATTTAAGGTGCATCGGTTTGACACTTAATTAGCTTTAATGTTCATCAATTTGAAACTTAAGGTTCGTCAATATGACACTTAAGGTGCGTCAGTTTGAAACTTAAGGTGCATATATAACTTTGAACCTTAAGGTGCATCTATCAGTTCAACAACAGTAGGAGGAGAATGCATCCAGTTCCAAAGAAGCGCGTTTTTTTTTAATTTTCCTTTATTTGAGCCGTTGATTTATATTAGATCATATCAACGACTTCGATCTCACACATCTTTCACCTGGGAGCATGGACGGAGGCACAATGGGGGCAGTGGGGGTAGCTGCCCCCCTCCCCCACCCCATCCCCTTTATATATATTGTATGTATAGGCCCTTATATATACAAAGAATGCGTATAAATAATATTAAATGTACAAAAATTTAACTAAAAGATGAGTTAGCTTAGATTATTAGATCTTTGTTAGTGTGTGAATGGTTATGGGTTAGAAACTTAGGCATTGATTTTTTAAATTCTAATTTTTGGCATTTTTAAATATTAATAGTGATATTATAATTATGATTTATGAGATTAATTTCTAATTCTAATTGGATTATTTATATGTAACATCGGGGTTTTCTTTTAAATATTAATATTGACTAGGGATAAAAAAAATACATTAAAACGCGATAAAAGTTATTCTGATCTAGTTCTAATCCGATTCTTTATATGTAACATTGGAGTTTTCTTTTAAATATTAATACTTAATAGTGAGATGAGTGATTTATAATGTAATTTCTATTTGAACTATGTTTTTGTTTTGAATAAGTTTTACCGGGTTTTAATGTATTTTTATTCGTTTTATCCCTAATCAATAATACTTATAGCTCGACCACTAAGTATTTCATTTTATTTTTATTTCACTCCCACTGAAGAAGATTTCTGAATCCGTTCTGCTTGGGAAACTCTTTGCACGTGAACTATATATATATAGTGAGAGAGAGTTAATATGTTTTTATATTTACAAAATGAACCAACTATATATGTATCAAACCCTAAAATCTAAATCCTCCATTTTCAATTTTCACATATTTTAGTCTCTCCATATTCCTTCCTAGTTCAGTGGCAACCCTAAAATCTTTGCATACTACATAGTAGCAGTAGTGGAAGTAGTAGAGTGAGACATTTGATTGGTCAACAATTGATCTTAAGTTTTTATTCTAGTTTTTAATATTTAAAAAAAAAATTGATTGAGTTTGAGCGTGCTTGTTACTTTCATTACTTGCACACTTGTATGTGGCTAACGACTGATACTTATCATCTATTATGTTACATTAGGTTTAATTTTTTTTTTTCTTACAAATATGTAAACCTTATAAAGGATATAACATGTAGATCTTAACTAAATGCAAAGCCTATTCAAAACCTAAAATAGAGTCTATTTAATGCAATTTATATCGTGGATCAGGGTGCACAATGCATTGTGCATCCCGTACCAAAATGTTAGGAGATGAGTTCTGTGTATTCTAGGCAATCGTTCTGTGTATTCTAGGCAATCATTCTGTGTATTCATGTTAGTAACACAGGTTGTGATGTGTTTGTGCATTCGAATCTTTAGGAGGATGAGTTATGTGTATTTTGTGTCGATATTCTGTGTATTCTAGACAACCGTTCTGTGTATTCATGTTATTAACACAAGTTGTGATGTGTTTGTGCATTAGAATGTTAGGAGGATGAGTTATATGTATTTTGTGTCAATATTCTGTTTATTCTAGGCAAACGTTCTGTGTATTCTAGGCAACTGTTCTATGTATTCATGTTTGTAACATTCGAATGTTAGGAGGATGAGTTCTGTGTATTTTGTGTCAATATTCTGTGTATTCTAGGCAAACGTTCTGTGTATTCTAGACAACCGTTCTGTGTATTCATGCTAGTAACATTCGAATGTTAGGATGATGAGTTCTATGTATTTTGTGTCAATATTCTATGTATTCTAGGCAACCGTTCTGTGTATTCATGTTAGTAACACAGGTTGTGATGTGTTTGTGCATTATTCGAATGTTAGGATACACATAACATAAGCCCAAGTATTATCTCTTATGTTCCATATTTTTCAAATTTCACAATTTTGTTTAAATATTCACCTTTTGTCGTGTGTGTTTTTGTGATCTGATGAACTTGTGTGTGTTTTTTGTTCTTGCTTCTTCGTCACTGTTTTTGTTGTTGTTCAAATTACAGTTATATTTTATTTTATTTTTTTTAAATAAAGGTAAAATCCGTAACAATACGGCTCGTTTCGGACCAGGGTCCACAATGCATTATGGACCCTGGTCCACGGTATAACGATCCCTATTTAACGGCCTACATATTAAATATGCATTTAAAAAGACTTTAGGCCACGTTAAGCCTATTTTAAGTTCTGACTTGGGCCTAAAAAAGGCCTACATGTACATGCTCAGGTCTGAAATTTTCATAAAAGGCTCAAGTTTAAATTTTCAAAGGTCAGCCTAGTCTAACCTATTTCCATCCGTATGCACTAATGCACAGCACATAAGATAACATTGTTGTAGAATATAGTGTGAAAACTATCATGATGTAACTTAACAAAGTCTATGAGCATTAAATTGTGCTCATTTTACCTAGACAATTGGCAGGCATCACTAAAATTTAGAATATAATCGATCAGATTTCTAGTTCAAATATAATCGATCAGATTTGAACTAAAAAAATCGATCAGATTTCAGTTGACTATATTATACTTGTTTCATATATGAATGCTACTTGTAACGTAAAGAGTAAATGCTAATTCAGCAAGTCCACTTCTTATTAATCCATGAAATTTGAAATCCCACTAACAATTCAATACCATCTAACTTAACATTAAATGCACCAAATCGTATAGAATCTCACTTGACTCTATATAAAGTTAAAACCTAGTCTCGCCTGAGGTACTGTCTCAACTCTAAACATTCTATCTATCTTGTAAGTATTGGCAAATTAAATTACATGGCGCCCATGAAATCCAAAGCCTATGCTTACTTTCTTGCACTCATTTTCATCTCCTTAATTTTTACTGTCGTGTATTCTCCTGAGTCCGTGAGAAAATCAGGCTATGGAGGAACCAAACCAAGAGCTAAAACAACAATGAATTTAAGCCCAAGAAAAAGCATTCATCCTTCTTTTCATTCTGGGAGGGAGTTTGAAGGCCGCAAGCATGAAGTTCCTAGCGGACCCAACCCGGAATCGAATCGATGATGGTTTTGTTTGTAGTAGTTGATGAACTCTATGTGTTTGACAAAGAAAGACAATTTAGTGAAAATTTGCATCTCATTAAAAACAGTAGTGCATGTTTTATGTTTAGTTCTACTTTTATTGAGGCTTATCTACATGTAAAAGTAATAAGTTGAATTGGTTGTTCTTGACAAAGACTATCAAATTAGCGAAAATGTGACTTGACTCATTTCTCAGAACATTGAACTCTGCGGTATCTTCTTCTCTGAATACAATTCACATTCCACAAAACTTTACTAATTAGGCGTTTGACCAAACGTAAACCCAATTATATAGGATCGTTATACCGTGGACCAGGGTGCACAATGCATTGTGCAACCCATAAGGATATGAGTTCTATGTATTATAGGCAATCATTCTGTGTATTCTAGGCAATCATTCTGTGTATTATAGACAACCATTTTGTGTATTCATGTTAGTAACACATGTGATGTGTTTGTGCATTCGAATGTTAGGATACACAGAATATTAACACAAAATACACAGAACTGATCTCCTAACATTCGAATGCACAAACAAATCACAACTTGTGTTACTAACATGAATACACATAACGGTTGTCTATTATACACGGAATATTGACACAAAATACACAGAACTTATCATCCTAAACATTCGAATGCACAAACACATCACAACTTGTGTTACTAACATAAATACACAGAATGGAAGCCTAGAATACACAGAATGATTGCCTAGAATACACAAAACGATTGCCTAGAATACACAGAACTCATCTCCTTACTGGGTGCACAATGTATTGTGCACCCTAGTCCACGATATAAATTGCCAATTATATATATATCATTCGGCTTATATCAACTACTAGGTTGATTTCATGATCTGAGCCTTTACTACTGTAGGGAACCTTTGAACCATGCATCTGATTCTTAGACTATTTTCGACCCTTCACTTATTCCATCTTTACATCTTCTGGGCTTTCAACGTACTCTTAGGTCTTGAACTCTTATGCTTTTGTACACTTCGGTTATTATATTGACCCTTCGGCTTCTTGACCTCTCGGATCTTTGATCATCAGGACTACTCGGTCTTATGAACAGTTCAATTAGTCTATTTTGTAAATTGAACTACTATTTGTTTATTTTACTTTTCGGGTGGTATAGTTACATTCACTGATAAGTAAGAGTTTGTAGATGATATATACCCTAAATAAAATATCAAGTCTAAAATTATAAACGAGTTTGGAACGTAAGTTTCTAGCATGTAACCAAAATCTAATACAAATAATTATTAACACAATAATGACACGTTTGGTTCAGAATAGGCTTGGAATGGAATAGCATTCCCAGTAATAGGCATATTCCGATCCGCTGTTTGATAAAACCTTGCAAGGGGAATAGAGATTTCTAGACCCCCCTAAGTATTAGGCTATTCCTGAGTTCTCAGGAATAACCTAATGTTGTTATAATTTTACCCCATGGCGTTTTGGGGAAAGATCTTCCTTTTCCCAAAACGCTCATATATTATTTTTTTTTAAAAAAAACTTGTAACTAACAACATGTTTGGTTCACGGAATGAATTTTAAGGGAATATGAATAGTATTCAATAAGGAATGGAATAGGCCAGAAATAGATCGAATAGGAATTGTATTATATTGTTTGGTTGCCGAAGGAATAGACTTTAGGAATGTAATTTCAGTGTTTAGTTGGTTTAAGGAATATAAATGGAATGTGTTTAAAATACATAAATACCCCTATACAAAAAATTATTATTATTATTATTAATTAATTAATTAATTAATTAATTAATTTATTTATTTATTTATTATTATTATTATTAGTACTACTACTACTACTACTAGTTATCACACGCGCATTGCGCGATTAAATCAATGCCCAATGCGTATTTTTAAATTAGTGTTCTTTAATTGGTTAAAGTAGTCATATAATAATGAGAGAGAAAAAATGCTAAATTAATTTTTAAAAAAACAGTATCGATGCTTATATATTTTAATAAAACATAACGAAATTTTAATAGCTAAACTACAACTAAAGTAAGTAGAAACAAATAAACCACTTACATGAGAGCAAATGGCGTGTCATCATTGTCACTTGTTTGGACCCCGATCTGACCATTTAAAATCCATGTGTAATTGTATTAGTGATCAAGTACTTTATAGTTCGTCCGGAGAGGTTTGAAAATGACATTTGAGATGATGCACCATGGTTTGTAAAGTGATATCATACATTCCAATGTATGATCAAACACTATTGATTAAACCCGAGTTCCTTGCATTTGGATATAGCATTTACAATGATGTTGGTGGTAAATGAGAGCATCTTCATAATAATAATAATACTAATAAGGATAAAAATAAAATAATAATAATAATAATAATAATAAAAGGGATAAATTTTTTACTATTTACTTACAGTTTCATCAGTAAGGACGATAGGCATATATATTTTTTTCTTAGGCGTTCCAATAGCGTTTTTGGTTCGTTTTTCTTAATGACATGAACTGTCCAACTCCAGCCCACAGTTTGTGTGTCAATATCAATTAACTTTACAACATTTGCCATGACTAATATCCTTATGCCATGGGAAATATGTTCATAAAGAATGTTATGAAATAGTATAATGGGAACCACAACATAAATTCAAAAACCATAGATTATGGAGTTAGGAGTAACTAAAATGTGTAGATTATAGATGAATATAATGAGAACCACAACATTATGGATACAAGTATAGATGAACAGATTATACAATAGATATATTTACATAACGATATTGAAGTTATACTAATTAATAAGTATACCATCATTGATTTTTTTTAAAACTGTAATCATTATGAGTACAAATCTATACTATATATAAAAGCATTATCCTCCTCCTGAATTTTCCCGCCCAAACGTAGGGGTATTTTAGTAATATGGTAATTACTATTATTATGATAGAATAATATTAATGATAGAATAATATTAATTATAATTGGTTATTAGTAATTATTGTAATTATTATGATAAAATGATAGAATAAGAATAATATTAATTATAATTGGTAATAAATTGTTATTAGTAATATGGTAATGGTAATTATTATGCCTTCGCGGATACAATAATATAGAATAGAATAATATGAACAATTACATGCATGAGATTATATGTCTAAACAATTACATTATGATAGAATAATAATATAGAATAATATTAATTATCATGCATTCACGGATAGAATAATATAGAATAGAATAATTATTGTAATTATTATGTCTTCTTCACGGATAGAATAATATGACCAGTTACATGCATGAGATTATATGTCTAGACAATTACATTATGATAGAATAATATAATTATTATAATTATAATTATTAATTGGTAATAAACAAATGTAAGCTAATTTGTCAAATAACTACAATTTTTATTCTAAGTATTAACTATTCTTTTTTAATTGATTCTTTTAACTATTCTTTTATATTTGAAATCTTATATTTCTAGCTCTCTTGATCCTTTAATTACAAATGCAGATATTTGGAGGCTAATAAGCAATGTGATGCAAATGATAGTGGATCTGTTAAGAGATGTGAAAGTTGATAAGCAATTAATAAAATATTTTTCTATTGAAATCCTAGACATTTATGTTTTTGGGCATTAAAGGTTTCGAATTTTAAATTGGTGTGATTTGTTTAAATCTTATCATTTCATGGTTTTACATTACTTTGAATATGCAGTTGTTTTATTCGTTTATTCATATCATGTTCAGAGGTGAAATTATAGTTTTAAAAAAAAAGAATATTAAAAAAATAATTAACTAAAAATTAAACGGCACAGAATTTAGCACATTTGAAAAAGTAATTAATATTAATATTTGATTGAAAATTAAACGAAAAAGGAAATGAATTTATTTCGACAATTAAATTATTATAATTATATTAATCATATTAATATTTATGAAGGAAAAAGAAAAATGAATATATTAATATTTCATTGGAAATTATATTTTTATAATTATAGTACTTATTAATTATATGAAAATAAATATTAAAATCTTTTTATGAATGAAAAAGGAAATAAATATTACACACGAGAATCTTTTATTAATATTATGTTACTAATTGGCACAGGAATCAGGCCAAATGAAAAAAGATATTAATAATAAAAATTCACTATAAATATAACATAGTTTTCCATATGCAAAAATTAGTAACCACCAAATCAAATATTAGGAAAAAATTATGAAGGAAAAAGAAATGGAAATGAATATTTATTCTTTTTGATGAAGGAAAAAGGAAATGAATATATTCAAAAGAAAATGGAATATTATGAAAAATGAAATGAATATATTAATATTTCACTGGAAATATAACACAACTTTTCTCTACGAAAAACTTAGTAACCACCAAATGAATTATTAGGAAAAAATTATAAAGGAAAAGGGAATGTAAAATAATATTAATTCTTTTTATGAAGGAAAAAAGAAATGAAATATTAGGAAAAACAAAATGAACATATTAATATTTCACTGGAAATATAACACAGCTTTCTCTACGAACAAATTAGTAACCACCAAATTAAACATTAGGAAAAAATTATGAAGGAAAAAAGAATGGAAATGAATATTATTTTTTATGAAGGAAAATGGAAATGAATATATTTATAAGGAAATGAAATATTAGGAAAAACGAAATTAATATATTAATATTTCACTGGAAATATAACACAACTTTCCATATGAAAAAAATTAGTAACCAACAAATGAAATATTTGGAAAAAATTATGAAGAAAAAAGGAATGAAAATCAATATTAATTATTTGTATAAAGGAAAAATGAAATTAATATATTTAAAAGGAAATGAAATATTTTTTTTTTGAATACTACTAACTCTATTACAATACAGTATCTGTTCATAACTACTTTCTCAACCTATTGAAGCACAAGAGTCAGTATTGCCTCCACTAAGGCTCAAACCCACCACCTCCTATATAAAGGGAAGAGTTTGATGCCACTGGACTACAAGGTCCTTGACAAAGGAAATGAAATATTAAGAAAAACAAAATGAATATATTAATATTTTACTAAAAATATAGCATAGCTTTCCCTACAAAAGAATTAATAACCAACAAAGGAAAAAGGAATGACAATCAATAATTCTTTTTATAAAGGAAATGAATATATTCAAAAAAAAATTAAAATATTAGGAAAATGAAATGAATATATTAATAATCGGCAATTATATTATTATAATTATATGAATTAAATATCAATTAATTACTTATATTAATAAATACTACTCCATAATAATTAATATTTATTAACTAGACTAGAAGGTTAAGCAATCCTCTCACCAACTTTAGATGTCGTTGATCAAATTAATTAGTACACGTATGACATGAACACTGCAGAAGGTTGAACATATTTAATATATAATAATAATAATAATTTTTGTATATACGAATTGATATTCCTGTTAACGAAAAATAATTAATTTAGTGTAATTGACTAATAATAATTGTCTAATAATTATTATGATAATTAAGCTAAATATTGGTCGTTGAATTTATTTTTATACTCCGTAATAATTAAAGTTAAATTATTTTTTATTTTTCCATATTTATTTTTTTAATAATATAATTACTTAAGTTATATTAAATATCGATCTTTTAATGATAATTGTAAAAAAACAAGTCATATATTATTCAATTAATTGAGTGATACTTTTTCATTAATCTTATAATCAAATAAATGTACATGTTAATAGATTTTTTAAAATAATTTTATCTTTAATTTTATTATCTAAATAAATAATAAAAATAATTTATCCGTGAATCGCACGGGTAATTGGACAATTATTTGCTTTAATTTAAGCAAAGAAAGCATCAGAAAACATAATCAATCCAACCAATTTCATCAATTGCGCTATATAATATTTGATGTTATAATTTATGTAATTGTATATCAATCTAAATATTCTTAAAATATTATAACAAATTCATTCCGTACAACGCACGGGCGAAAATACTAGTACAAATAATAGAATTTGCATGATAATAATTTGACAATCATACCTATAGAATGTCAAGTAGATGGTGTGTTGCAGAATATGCTAGGTTTAGTTTTGGGTGAATATCAGTGAGAAGGGGAGGGGTTTATACTTTTATATACTGTTGTTTTAGGTAGAATAATGGTTTAGTTAGGAATCTATACAAAATTGTATTATAGAATCCTATATATTAAGACTTCAATATTCTAATTTTAAGTTAAGAATCTATACAGAATTGTATTATAGAATATTGCCAATTTGTTTGAAAACTGCAATAAAGAAATAAATTGCCTAAAGAACTTATGGCATGTTTGGTTGGGTGTAGTTTGGGAGGAATTGCAATTCAGTGAATTCCCAAACTACACTGTTTGGTTGGAGGGAATTGCAATTCCCTCCAAATGATGAATTGTAATTCATGAGGTACCCCCCATGAATTGCAATTTGGTGGAGAGGAGGGGCAATTGTGTTGGTGTAAAGACAATTTTGCCCCTCCTCCCATACCCTTTGTCTTTCTTTTTTTTAATTTAAAAAAAAAATATTATTATTATTATTATTATTTTTTAAAGAATTATTATTATTATTATACTTATTATTATTATTATTATTATTTTTGAAGGAATTATTATTATTATTATTATTATTATTATTATTTTTGAAGGAATTATTATTATTATTATTATTATTATTATTATTTTTGAAGGAATTATTATTATTATTATACTTATTATTATTATTATTGAAAGAATTATTATTATTATTATTATTATTATTTTTGAAGGAATTATTATTATTATTATACTTATTATTATTATTATTGAAAGAATTATTATTATTATTATTATTATTATTTTTGAAGGAATTATTATTATTATTATACTTATTATTATTATTATTGAAAGAATTATTATTATTATTATTATTATTATTATTATTATTATTATTATTATTATTATTATTATTATTATTACTATTACTACTACTACTACTACAACATATACTATAATATAAGGGCATTTTAGTCATTTCGTCGCTTCTTACATTTCAATTCCATGTACTCATATTCTTGCATACCAAACACTGTAATTTCAATTCATACTTTATTCATTGAATTGCAATTCCACCGAATTACAATTCTTTTCCCTCCTAATTCCCTCCTCCCAACCAAACGCCCTGTTAATGTTAAACTTCCGTTATATTTAACAGAAAGAATTTGGTAAAATTATAAATGATTACGATATATTAGGAATTTAATTGGAGGTAGCACATTAAGAACACAAATACAATATGTTATAGCAGACTATTACATCAACATTTTTTTTTGTTCCAGTTAGGGATCTAACATTATTGGCTCTTATTATAAGTGTAGATTTATGTCTTTTAAAACATATTTCATTTCTATTACTTAAACCAACCAAACACTGTAATATAATTCCTAAAGTCTATTCCTTTCGCGAACCAAACAATACAATACAATTCTTATTCTATTCCTTGCCTATTTCATCCCTTATGGAATAACATTCCTATTACCTCAAAATTCATTCCGTGAACCAAACGTGCTGTAAATTTTCTTGCAAAGGCAAAATTAAAAAATTGAAGCAAGTGAAATATAGTTAGCTAAACACTTTTTTCAAAGTATTCAATTATAGCAATAACTTAGGAAGCAATTTGATCAAAAATAGGTTAAAATACCCATGAGATCAAACAAAAATTACACAAAAAGCATTATACCTTAGGTAGCACATAAGATTAACATTGCTATAGAATTTGGTGTGAAATCTATTACACGTAACTTAACAAAGTCTATGAGCATTAAATTGTGCTCATTCTACCTCAAATTTGGTCCTATAATTCAGCAACAGATCACTACAATTTAAATTCATGTTAATGCGGATTATTGTAAATATCAGAATTAATGTGTGCTCATGTTGAATATTGTGTTCTTTGTTATATCATATTAATGCTGATTGCAAAGATCAGAAAATGATATTTTTGTTGAATACTGTGTTCTTTGTTATATCGTATTAATGCTGATTGCAAAGATTAGAAAATGATATTTTTGTTGAATACTGTGTTCTTTGTTATATCATATTAATGCTGATTGCACAGATCAGAAAATGATATTTGTGTAGAATATTGTGTTCTTTGTTATATCATATTAATGCTGATTGCAAAGATTAGAATTAATGTGCGCAAATTCAGGTAGTCAATGTTTTAATCCATAAATCAGCAATTGATCACTACAATTTATTAAAGTCATATTTCTGTTGACTATTGTTTTCTGTGATATATTATATGAATGTTGGTTGTAAAGATCGGAATAAATATTCGCTAATTCAACTACTTAACACATTAACAATGCATTTAAAGTAACATTAAATGCATGAAGCCATCCAGAATGTACCACTCGACTCTATATAAAGGTAGAGTATTACGTCTAACTTTCTCATCATCTTGTAATTCTAAACCCGCAAATTAAATGACACCCATAAAATCCCAAACAGTTGTTTTCGTTGTAGCACTCATATTCATCTCTCTCATTTTAACTAGTGTCTATTCTCCATCGTCTGATGTGATGAGGAAATTTGGCTCGAAAACCCAACCGTCAGCTAAAGCAAAAATGGCCTTCAGCCCTAGAAAAACCCATCATGGTTCACACCCTACTGTTTATTCTGTTGCTGCTGGGAGGGAGTTTCAAGACGCCAAGCATGAAGTTCCTACCGGACCCAACCCCATATCCAATCCATGAATCGGTGATTTTGTTGCAGAGCCAACAGGAAGCAAACTATATATATTTAGTTAAACATTGTACAACCTAGCATATGTAATGAATGAATGCTTACCTATTACTTGGCATAATATGTAATGGTAACTGATGTTAACTTGTTATGAAAATCTTGACTTGTTTCTTTTGTGTTATGTTTTTCATCCTCTACCGTTTAGCTGTTGAAAATTTTAATAAAAATGACGTTTTAAAGGGTTATTTTGTTAGTTGTACAAATATTTTGTGGGGGTTCACTCCCCATTTGAGTCTGATCAAAATTGATTCGGTCATTCGGAATCACATTATACACACAAAATGGATCGTGGATGAAGTACATTCATTTGATTGTCTTTTAGGGGAGTTTGAATTGTATGGAAAATTATACCAGATTAAGATTTACTTTGCATGGTTGATCCTGATCTAAAACGACGTTATATACCTGCAGTTACTGTATTGTATATGTATAACATAGAAACTCTCCTTTGCATATAGGGATGCAAATTCAACCCCAAAAGGAGGACAATTAGAAAACAATAAATGAACTGTGTAAGTATTGTATGATTGACAGTGGTGACAATTCTGTCTGATCGATTATGTGGAAGAATACTTCGATGGTGTCATTGTAGTCATTGCACAAAATCCAAACTTTTAACCCGTCTTGTTTGATGCATACTTCTCGTAATCGACACTTAGGATTTTAATATATAAATTCAAGTTTTCGTGTTTACATCTCTTTTTTGTCAATTCTATCAATTTTCGGAAGGATTATTTTAGAAGTAGAATTTTTGGTAACAAAATTTAATCAATATTGGAATACCTAGCCTGGCGTTATGTCTTTTATGTAAGCATATAAATCACGTAATAACATAAAAGCGTGATATACCGCTTTGGTTATTATATTGACCATCCGGCTTCTTCACCTCTCGGATCTTTGACTATCACGGTCCTATGAACATATTAATTAGTCTACTTTGCGAATTGAATTACGATCTGATTATTTTACTTTCTAGGTAGTATAGTTACATTCACCTATAAGTAAGAGTTTGAATAAAATCCCAAGTCTAAATTTGTAAATGAATACAATAAATTTTCTTGCAAAGGCAAAATTTAAAAATTTAAGCAAGTGAAATATAGTTTGCTAAACACTTTTGATCAAAAATAGGTTAAAATACCCATGAGATAAAACAAAAATTACACAAAATGTTATACCTTTTGTAGTACATAAGATAACATTGCTATAGAATTTGGTGTGAACCTTTTTTTTTTTTTTTTGAGTGCTACTGATTTTGTTACTCCCACTAAGGCTCGATATCCAATTTGAGAGAGTCACTTCGTGCCATTAGACCATAAGGTCATTCGCAATTTGGTGTGAAATCTATCACATTGTAACTTAACAAAGTGTATGAGCATTAAATTGTGCTCATTCTACCTCGAAATTGGTCCTATAATTCAGAAATTGATCACTACAATTGAAAATGATATTTCTGTTGAATATTGTGTTCTTTGTTATATCATATTAATGCTGATTGTAAAGATCAGCATTAATGTGCCCATATTCAGGTAGTAAACGAATCAGCAATTGATCAGATCACTACAATTTATTAAATTCATTCATATTTCTGTTGACTATTGTTTTCTTTGATATATTATATGGATGTTGATTGTAAAGATTAGAATAAATACGAGCTAATTCAGGTAATTAAGATGTTAACCCATAAATTACTGATTGTAAAGATCAGCATTAATGTGCCCAAATTCAGCTAGTATCAGCAATTGATCAGATCACTACAATTTATTAAATTCATATTTCTGTAGACTATTGTTTTCTTTGATATATTATATTATATGGATATGGATGTTGATTGTAAAGATCAGCATAAATTACGAGCTAATTCAGGTAATTAAGATGTTAACCCATAAAATACCATTAATAATGTTATTTAAAGTATCATTAAATGCACGAAACCCTATAGAATGTGTCCCTCCTCACTCTATATAAACTTAAAACTAACAGTCATCTTAACATTCTCATCTTGTAATTCTAGGCAAATTGCATGGCACCCATTCTAAATGAGATTTTGAGGGTGTTTTTTATACAAATATTTGTGAGTTCACTCCCCATTTAATTTGGATCTGAGTCAAAGTTGATTATTTGGTCATTTAGAATCTCATTGTACACACAAAATGGATAATGGGTATGGTGAAGTACATGCATTTGATTCTCTTTTAGGGGAACTTGAATTGTATAGCAAATTATACCACACCAGGGTTTACCTTGCATTATATTGCTGATCATGATTCAAAGCGCCATTTAGATTATATATTTGCAGTTAACATATTGTATATGTATAGTATAGAGAATCTCTTTCGCCTTGTGGGATGCAAATCCAATTCCAAAACAAGCCTTAAAAACAATCAGAAAACAAATTTAAATGAAATAATAAAAGGTATTTGATTTATGCTCAAAGTATGACATGTTTATGAGCAAATGTATGCGTTTATAAGTACGGACAAATTTTTCTTTTTTTCTTTTTTTCTTTTTTTCTTTTTCACTTTTTGTTTAAATGGATGAAATTTTTTTACATATATAGTTTTAATTTATTTCACAACATTCCACATTTCTACATGAATTCAGTAAAAAATTGTTCCTAATAATTGGAGAAATTTTGTGTTACAAACTCTCTATAGAACAAATCCTATAGAGTTAAAGATGAATTTTTGTTATGCAATGGGATTCAATTTAGGCCTTCGGAGATGAATTTTAGTTTACATCCATGGCAGCGGCATTTAGAAATATCAAATTTCATAGTTGATCAAACAAGCAGTTTTGCCACTAGTGATCAGAGCAATTGTACTGTGTAAGTATTATATTTGTATGATTGACAGTGGTGACTTTTCTGTCCGATTATGTGGAAAAATACTTCGATGGTGTCATTGTAGTCATTGCACAAAATGCAAACTTTTAACACGTCTTGTTTCATACATACTTCTCCTAAGATTTTAATATAAAGTTTTCGTTAATTTAGAAGTTGAATTTTGTCACAAAATTTATTCAATATTGGAATACGTGGTGTTAAGTCTTTTAGCTTGTCTAAAAGAATGTAGCTAATTTTTATGAATTAAGCGTGTTTTCATGCGTATAAGTATGGGGTTAGTTCACAGATAAAATAAAGCAATGCAAGTAAATTAAATAAAGTAAAAACACATGAATTTTTATAGTGGTTCGGAATAACTTTCCTACTCCACTCTTCTCCTTAATTCCAATGAGGTTCAACGAAGTATTGTTACAAATACAAAGTGAATGAAGCATTAACTACTTTCGGTTGACGATCCTTGAGATAGGGGTCAACCACCAAATCGCCCTATCCGATCCCTCATTGCCTGATCAGAGCTAACCAATGAAAACACACCAAGTCGCCTTGCTAAGTTGATCTTACAGCTTCTTCTAGTGAAGATTGTTGTTTGTTGAGTGCTGGACTTTAGAAATCAAACTAATTTCTTTAAACTTTGAAATTTGGATTCAGTAGTAGAGCTTTGAGCACTTGATCACACGAAAGTTTCAGCAAATCAGCGAATTTTTTAGTTTGACTCTCCTCCATCTAAGCTTGGGGTCCTTCTTTTATAAATTAAATGAGGGATGAGTGCCAATTTGAAATTTGAATTTGCACGTTGCCACTCAATAAGTGGTAGCCATCCAAAAGCGGCCCCTACAATCCCCTAAAGTACGTTGTCATATCTCTGAACTTCATAGGGTACGGTAATCCAAAGTCAAAAAGAGCTACTCATGCTTATCACCAATAAACGTAGACAGACAAGTTGCATCCTTACAATGGCTCTTTTTATTCTTCCTTGTATGAACTTCTTCTGAGGTTGATCTTCCAAGACCTTCAATAAGGCTCCTATAAACTTGGAAAACAACATTGAATGCATTTTGTCTTCCATAAAGGTCATCCTTGAATTCCTTTCCTTTCGATCCCCGACCCTTTGCTTCCTTTTGATCCAATTCCTTCCAGATGTCTTCTTCGGAAGCCTTTCCTTCTGATCGCTTCTTTTTGAAGTCTTTCCTTTCAAATGGTTTCTTCTGAATGTCTTTCCTTCCAAATGGTTCCTTCCGAAAGTCTTTCCTTCTGGATGTTTGCTTTCTTCGCGTTAGCTGGATCGCAAAACCTATCTAAATTTACAATAAATCATGAGGCTGGGGGCCGGGGCTACCGTGCTTATACAATACACTTATATCATCAAAATTTATCAAACATATTCCTAACAATCAGATCTTTTTACCAAAAGACTTTCTTGTATTTCTTGCAATGGCTTTCTGCTAAACTCTCTCTCTTCTATATCAAGAGTATGAATATATTACTCAAGAAGATAAAAACTCTTTAAAAAAAAACTAGACAATTGTTGTCCAAAACTTGTATATTGTGTAGACTATAAGGAAGATCCGTAGACTCCCACTTCTAACCTACTTCTCGAATAAACAGTTCAAGAGATCGAACAAAAAGGGCAAGGAAGAGTTGAGTTATCTAGTGACCTGAGAAATTTATAAAAGGTATGAGTCAAAACCTGTTTTGCTTGATAATTGTAAGGAATAATATCTAAAAGGGTATGTAGTTTAGAAATTGATTGGAAGTTATATAAATTTTAATGGAAATGATGTTTAATTTATTTTTAATATTGTTTGTCTTGTTAAATTCTTAGGAGTACTACTATTACATAGAGTTAGTAACTTATCCCACTTTTTGAAGCTATATAAGATATGGAAATATAATAAAATTGGAAATACTGAAGAAACTTCAACTAGTACTAACTTTAATTTGAAGAATTTACTAAACAATGGATTAAAATTATTAACAATAAGAATAAATTAAAACAAGAAAAAAATAGATTGGAAAAGGATATAGGTGATTATCATAGAGTTTAATGCATAATGTATGAAAATAATACAGGAAAAGACTACCATTATAATAAATGTAAGCAAAAATTTTTTAAAAAAATCTAAATAGATTAGACAAAAAGATCGATAGTTTAGTTGACAAGTACAAAACAAAATCCCTTTTGTTTGTTGGATAGGTTAGATATTGCATAACTTTATCTTGCAAGATGGACTATGGTCTCTTGCCCGTTTATTCACAAATTATAGTAAGTGACTGTTGGTGCCTCATTTACCTTTCTTAATTTATTTTCCAAATTGGTCTTAATAAGTATGCCACCGTGAGTATTTTAGTATCTCTTTCCTAAATAACATATGCTAATAGTATAATATTTATTGTCAATGTTAGAATATGATTATGTGTGTGGCTAAAATTTATTCAAATCCATGTAGTCTTCATCCATTTCCACCTCACACCTACCTGGTCTTCTTTCTTACACGTTGACCGTGCTTCATGGAGCTTCTTGCATTGCAACGCATTTCTCTCATTTTCATTGTATAAATAGTGTAGTTTTTAGCTTTCTAATGCACTCATCAATTACTTCAATACAATTGATTCATTCTTGTCCCTCTCACGTATACTTTTATATGTATATATATATATATATATATATATATATATATATATATATGTATATATATATATTATATTTTTTCATCTAGTCCATTCTTTTGTTATTTCTATTATTTCCCTATTATTTAACTTCTATAATTCTCAATTTTCGATTATTCGTTTCCGTATCATTCCGCTATATTCCTAACAGTGAAGTTTGTACTAGTGAATGATATTAGTTTGATTTCTAAAGTTCAGCACTCAACAAATGACAACAATCTTACCAAATATCCTAAATATCATATAGCTATATACATCGCATAGCCATAATGTGTCGCTTAATAATATATACTTCTCGTGAGGACCGTAGAAGACCTAAACAATTTTCCGTTGTTTCACACCTTTCCCATAGTTGTCTTCTCTCCTTCCCAAAATTTCTCACGTTTCTTTCAACTCTTAATTCTCTTTGAAATTCTGAGTGACTAATAAGGGCGGTGTATTCAAGACTTTTATATACTTTTAAAAATTTTTATCAACTTTAAAAGTTTGACGGTATTCAATTTAGATTTTTAAAGACTTTTTAAAAGTCTACAGGTATTGGATCCAGACTTTTCAAAACTCTTTAAAAGTATACTGGTATTCAATTCAGACTTTTATAGAGTCTTTAATAGTCTACTGGTATTCAAAAGTTATTAATTTTCATAGGCTCTCGTCAGAATAGGATTTCTGTAGACTTTTTATTCATTAATATAAATAGATGAAATCCAACCCTTCAACCCCAAACATTTCACAACTTTCTCAACAAACTTTTTTCTCTATCTGAACAAGACAAAAAAATATATACTATAACAATGGCAAAAACTCAGAAGAAAAGAATGAAAATGCGAATGTGAGTTTGGGATTTCTGTAAGGGTGGTTGCCATCTCCTCTGCTCGCCAATGATTCTTTCTTTCTTTCATTTTTGGAAAAAGAAAAAAAAAATAAAAAATCAACAACCCTGTTATTCTTTCAAAGAACATATATATGTTTGTGTGTTTGGAAATTAAAATAGTGTTTTCCCTTTTTTCTTTGGTCACAATTAATGTGATGTACAAGAAATTCCACAACTTATGACAATTGTTCATTCACAGGAAATTATTTTGCTAAGAACATCAACAAAAATTTCTTAATAATTATATTACTCAACATTAACAAAATTAACGTACTCAAAATTTTAACAAAATTTTTTTATACAAACAAGATGAATATTTTGATAATTATATTACTCAACATTAGTTGTTTCATTAGTTCAAGAAATATTTGTATTGGTAGTGAAAATTGATTATATTTTTTTTAGGTATAATATACTATACCCTTGTGACAATTAATTTTTTTTTTTTTTTTGCAATGCATTAATTTATTTGTGATTTATAAAAATATATTTTTGTAAGAAAATTATAAATAATGTATTAATAGAAGTTATATGGAATGTTTAAAAAAGTAAGGGTGTATTCAATTTAGAGTTCTAATGACTTTTGTAGACTTTTTAATATAAAAAAGTTTTTAAAAGTCTATAAATGCTTGTCCTACGGATATGTATAAACTCTTACAAAATTGATAAGAGTTTAAAAGATTTTAGGAATGTTTACAAAAACTCTCCAAAAGTCAATTAAAATTCATCACTTTAAAAGTCTTTTTTAAGTCTTTATCTAATATTTTCTTTTCAAAAAAGGAAGAAAAGTTCTCTAATATTTTCTATGTAAACCCTAGTCTTTATCTCTCACGCTCTCACAATCTCACTCTCATACTATGCAAAACCTAGACCATGGTGGAAGTCCTAATTTTATAACTCTCACACAAAGTCATAGGGTCATTGTGAGAGTTAGAGGCTTAAAGAAACCGTTAGAGACTCTAACTCATTGAGACTCTCATATGCATACTTGGTGGAAACCCTAGATTCTCAAATCATGATGAAGTTGTTAACTGTTGAACGGGTCATTAACTTATTTCTAATGTATGCCCCGAACTCTAAATCTCCAACTTTAAATGTAGAGAAGCGGATCAGGTATACCATATAGCATCTCTTAATTAGTTTGTTCTTTCTTCTCAAATTGTGTAAATGTGTAACCCATATGCATGGTTGTCTTAGATGGACTGTATATATGGTTGTCTTTGTTAAATTGTTATTTCATATTTTTCGATTGGAAGCCCTATTTCCGCTTTCTATTGATTGTTGATTTGTTGATCAATTTAGTGTCTCCAAATGGCTCATTTGGAAGCATTATTTTGCTTTTAGTTTATTGTTGATTTGGTGCCTTAGATGAGAACAAGAATTTATGTAGACAGTTATTATTATTAATCAATCGTGTATAGATAGGGATGCATTTATAGGGTAAGAGACAATCCTAACTAGAGCAAGACTGGTATAAATAGAGTTACAATAATATGCAGAGATAGAGTGGAAATCCTAAAGATGATAAAAATACAGAGTCCTAATATGTCCCTTCAAGTGTTGAGTGGTTTGGTAAAGATGTTCGAAAGTTGGTCATTTGTAGATATGTATAGTTCACTTGTAGCTATTTTGATGCTACTTTGTCACAAACAAAGTTGCTTAGTTCGGGCATCAAAAAACATGATTTGCACATAGATACGTAGCACCAAAATTCTCACACCAGGGTCGAGCTGAGGTTGTTTTAATTTGCTATTGTGAGTCCAAGTTCACGAATGAGAGTAACTAACCATGTACTTTTGTTGAGACTTCTATTATAGCTTTGTATTCTGCTTCTATTGAGAATCTAGCCACTGTTTTTTTCTTGCTACAAGCCCAAGAGACTAAATTTGTGCGAATGAAGACAACAAAACCACTAGTGGATTTTTCAATCATCAGGGTGGGTGCCCTCTTAATCAAACTCCGAGAAAGCATGGATATCATCAGAGTCAAATTTAATTTATAAAACGCAGCTCATTGTCTAGAGTCCCTTTGACATACCTTAGAACTCATTTGAGTGCCGACCACCCAATGCTTAATGTAGTAAATGCATGAACTGACAAAGTTTGTTAACTGCAAAGGATAGATTCGGACAAGTGATGGTTAGGTATTGAAGTGCTCCAATAAGGCTGCGATACTCTGTAGGATTTTCTTATGGTTGACTTGTGGCTATTAAGTTGCACTCCACCTCATCCAACACTCTATCTCTTAAATAACTTGTGTCAAGATTTGAAATAGATATATCACACTTACGCAACTTTGGTTATGTTGCTCAAGTGCCGATTCCACTTCCACTAAGAACTAAAATGGGTCTCCAAAGAAATCTCATATATATGTTAGGTTCAACTCACCATCGATAATTAGGTTCTTGAAACCTAAGACGGGTGGCATGCATGTCTACTACAAGATTTGGAGATTTTTATTTAACGAGACCGTGTTCCCTATACTCGGGAATGATAAGGCACCAGTTGAAAAAATCTCCTATGATGAAAAGAACTTTAAACATTTAGACACATACATCATAGTGTGAGCAAGAAGTGGAAAGGGTTAATCCACATACAGACCATATATAGCTACTAACTTGCATCATGCATTTAACAATTCAAGCAAAGTAACTAGGTCACATGTTCCTGCAGCGAATGCCTCTAGATGGATTAGTGTTCCAATTGAACAAAATGTGAATAATGTCTCACAACAAAAATGTGATAGACCTATTGATTCAAAGGACACAATCCCTCAAAAATGAAGGGGGAGTTGGAGAATTAGCAAAATCATCAGTTGCTCCCTTTTTTTTTTTTTTAATTCAACTATAGCTTCTTAAAAAGTTAAGTGAAATTTGATTGTACTTATAATTTCATCCATATTTTCACTCTGAACATTATATTTTAAGCATGAACATATAAACTTTGCTAGCGTCTATACAGTTTTGGTTATGTGTACTTGGCATTTTGTAATGTAGGTTATTTTCCAAAATAACGTTATTTACATATTTGTTGTATGATGATAAAAAGAGTTACCAATTCAATAAATGTACATTGATTCATTGAATATCTAATTTTCATCATATTCTAGCTATAAAAGCATAAATTGTTAACAATTTAACAGTATCTGTTGAAACTTAGCTTCATACACAAATTGTTATTTGAAACTTGTTTTCTAGTCTATTTATGAATTTCCTTTTCAATATGGCATGACTTATTCTTTAAATTCTCAAGTAACTTAACAAAGTGAATACAAATGGATACTGTTTGATTAAAGCAGTAGAGCATCTAATCCCTTGTTGCAAAATAGTGTGTACTGCATGAATATTCCAATGTAACTTGGGGGTTTGGTTGATAGAAATCACTCATTCATCCTTAACTAAACGTCAAGGGATTGATCGAGTTAAACATGAAGCATAGTATAAAGAATGAAGTAAGGTCCTTTACCAAATAGATATAAGACTTATGTTATAATACAATTTGTTTAGATGTTAAAGGCAAGTTAAACCCAAAGACGATAATGATCGAGTTAAACATGAAGCATTGTGCAAATCAAATATGTTTCATTGAATGTACCAAAGGGCAAAACTTGTTACAATAGATCTTCTTGCAAACACAAAATTAAAAAAATTTAAGCAAGCAAAATAAAGTTAGCTAAACTCTTGTTCAGAATATTCAATTATAGCAATAACTAACCGGAGCGGTATATTGGATGGCCTCCTGGGTTTGAATTGAGTCGATCAGCTATAGCCAACCTATGTTGGTTTAATTTGTTTCCTTATGATCTTTAGTTGACTAGAGTCATAAGACATGGTTTATTCAGTGCACATTCTCCGGTAGTGGCTATAGATTTCTCTCATCACTAGAAATTTAAAAAAATATATAACAATAGCTTTGGAAACAATTTGATCAAAAATAGGTTTAAATGCCCATGAGATATATATAATACAAAAATTACACAAAAAGCATTATACATGTATACGGCACATAAGACATAAGATAACATTGCGGTAGAGTTTCAGTCGTTATACCGTGGACCATGAGTCATGGTTGACACTGCAGTTGTGTTGAACTGATATTACAGTTGTGTTGAAAGGATACTGCAGTTGTGTTGAAAGGAAATTGTAGTTACGCGGTACAGAGGCCGTGTCATTCATCTGAAATTGCAGTTGTGTTGAACGGATGAACGATCTCTGTTCCGTGCAACTGCAGTTTCCTTTCAACACAACTGTAGTATCTTTTCAACACAACTGCAGTATCCATTCAACACAACTGCTATCAGCTATGATCATGGTCTACAATGCATTGTGGACTCCACAATATAATTTGCGGTAGAGTTTGGTGTGAAATCTATCACGCGTTAACTTAACAAAGTCTATGAGCATTAAATTGTGCTCATTTACCTTGACAATTGGTCCTATAATTCAGCAATTGGTCACTACAATATAATCGGTTGAATATTGCGTACTTTGTTACATCATATGAGAGAATAATTCATTCAGCATTTGGGTTGGGTGTGGTCTGTTGCAGTGGACCACAATAATTCATGATTTTGTACAGGCTCAAGACTATCAAGACTTTCAATAAGAAGCATACCCACATCTTCTCTGCAGGTGATGATAAACAAGTAAGATGCTGGGACTTAATCTTAAAATAAAATAAGACGATTCGGTCTTATCATGGACATTTAAGTACTGTCCATTGCCTAGCTCTTCATCCACCATTGACGACACTATCTCTTCACTGGGGTCATGATTCTGTGTGTAGAGTTGGGGCATGACAACACTATCTCCTCTGTCTTTACTTGATCAATGGATCCTCAAGTCATCACTGCTTGATATGATCACTGCTTGATATGATTCAACCATAAAATTCTGGGACTTAGATATGGTAAGACTATGGCAACACCACATACACCACAAGAAATCTATGAGGGCCATGACTTTGCATTCAAAGGAGGATGCTTTTGTGTAATTTTTGCACAAAATGCTTTCTTAGCAGAAAAACAACCATTAATGCACTGGTGACGGAGGTGTTATGGCTACAGGGGTGATAATGGAATTCAACCTGGGTCACTCACACCTACTGTTATTAATTTCTCATCAAATAGTTTTTTTATTGATGCTTATTAATATAGATATAGAAATTAATATATTTAGAAAGTAGATATATTTTCTTAATTAGAAATAGAGAGTTTTTTAATAAAATATAAATTAAATATTTTGCAAAAAAAAGGACCGAGTCAATATTTTGTATAGGCTGATTGCACTATCAAGATTTAGGATTATGCAATAACAAGGACATTCTTTTTATCCCACCATTATATCCTCCGCACTGTGGATCGGATCTGGAACAATATATTATATATGAAATTTTGTTTTTATTAATAGTATAGATTATTTTAAAGATATATTCGTTTTGATATTATATGCTTAGTTTCTAAATATCTCAGACATCTCAATTAATCAAATTTATTTTGACAATTAAATTTTTTCACAACTCAAGTAATCTATATAACCTATATATTTATATTAAAACATTTAAATTTAAAATGTAACTTATCTATTATTTATATGAATTTTATAAAGCATAAATCTTTAGATTGAAGGCACTTTGATAAAATTGGACGAAGACGATAAATTTACCAAAATATTTGTAATCGTCACAATATTTAAAATATTTCATAATAATCTAAAATTTTAAATTTAAAAATATTTCATAATAATCTAAAAACTTAAATATTAATTAATTTGGATAACATTTAATTTGGTGCTTAATTTAGGTGATCTTCCTTTATCAACATTATTTATCTCCCTTGCTTTGCATAATGTACCCTATGCATAGTCTACAAATAAGCAATTGATCATATCACTACAATTTATTAAATTCATATTCTGTTGACTATTGTTTTCTTTGATATATTATATTGATGTTGATTGTAAAGATCGGAATAAATACGAGCTAATTCAGGTAATTAAGATGTTAACCCATAAAATACCATTAATAATGTTATTTAAAGTATCATTATATTAAATGCACGAAACCATCTAGAATGTGCCATTCCACCCTATATAAACTTGAAACAATCCATCTAACATGGAGGTAGAGTATTACGTCTTAACTTTCTCATCTTGTAAGCAGGCAAATTATATGGCACCCATAAAATCACAAACCTTTGCTTTCGTTCTAGCCCTCATATTCATCTCCTTCATTTTAACTACGGTCTATTCTCCATCGTCCATATCTAATGTGATGATAAAATCAGGCTCCGAAACCCAACCGTCAGCTAAAGCAAAAATGGCCTTCAGCCCTAGAAAAATCCATCATGGTTCACACCCTACTGTTTATTCTGTTGCTGCTGGGAGGGAGTTTCAAGACGCCAAGCATGAAGTTCCTACCGGACCCCACCCCATATCCAATCCATGAATTTAGTTAAACGTTGTACAACCTAACATATGTAATGAATGAATGCTACCTATTACTTGGCATAATATGTAATGGTAATTCATGTTAACTTGTTATAAAAAATCTTGACTTGTTTCTTTTGTGTTATGTTTTTCATCGTCTACGGTTTAGCTGTTGAAAATTTTAGTAAAAATGACATTTTAAAGCGTTATTTTGTTGTACAAATATTTGTGGGGTTCACTCGCCATTTGGATCGGATCAAAATTGATTCCCTCATTCGGAATCTCATTATACACACAAAATGGAGCGTGGATGAAGTACATTCATTTGACTGTCTTTTAATGGAGCTTGAATTGTATGGCAAATTATACAAGATCATGATTTACTTTTGCATGATTGACCCTGATCTAAAACGATATTCAGATTATATACCTGCAGTTACTATATTATATATGTATAACATAGACACTCTCTTTTGCGTGTAGGGATGCAAATTCAACCCCAAAAGGAGGACAATTAGAAAACAACTTTAAATGAACTGTGTAAGTATTGTATGATTGACAGTGGTGACAATTCTGTCCGATCGATTATCTGGAAGAATACTTCGATGGTGACATTGTAGTCATTGCACAAAATCCAAACTTTTAACCCGTCTTGTTTGATAATGATACATACTTCGTGTAATCGACACTTAGGATTTTAATATATAAATTCAAGTTTTCGTGTTTACATCTCTCTTTTTCAATTCTATCAATTTTCAGAAGGATTATTATTTTAGAAGTAGATTTTTTGTCACAAAATTTATTCAATATTGGATACCTGGCGTTAAGTCTTTTAGCTTGCCTAAATGAATTTAGCTAATTTTTATGAATTAAGCGTGTTTGCAGGCGTATAAGTATGGGTTAAAAGAAGTAAGAACACATGAATTTTTATAGTGGTTCGGAATAACTTTCTTACTCCACTCTTCTCTTTAACTCCAAGGAAGTTCAACTAAGTATTGTTACAAATACAAAGTGAATGAAGCATCAACTACTTTCGGTTGACGATCCTTGAGATAGCGGTCAACCACCAAATCGTCCTATCCCTCGCTCTTTGATTAGAGCTAGCCAAGGGTAACACACCAAGTCGCCTTGCTAGGTTGATCTTACATCTTCTAGTGAAGATTGTTGTTGTTTGTTGAGTGCTGCACTTTAGAAATCAAACTAATTTCATTCACTAGTACAAACTTGACAATAAATATTATACTATTAGCATCTATTATTTAGGAAAGAGATACTAAAATACTCACGGTGGCATACTTGTAATTTTTTTAAGGACAATTAGTATCTGTTGTATGAACATAACAGTAACTAAAAGTACAAATTAAAAAAGGCGGCCCTTTTCCCTACTGTTTTAAACACAACAAATGCTAACAATAGTTGAACCATTTATGATTAAACTTAGAAATCTGGATTTAGTAGTAGAGCTTTGAGCATGATCACACGAAAGTTGTCACTTAACAAGTGGTAGCCATCCAAAAGCAGCCACAACCCCCTAAAGTCCATTACCATATCTCTGGACTTCATAGGGTAATCCAAAGTCAAACAACATGTCCTAAAGACATGTTGCATCCTTACAAGCAAGGGATATTTTTATTCTTCTTATATGAACTTCTTCTGAGGTTGATCTTCCTTAAAAGTCCTTCAATAAGGCTCCTATAAACTTGAAAAAACAACATTGAATGCCTTTTGTCTTCCATGAAGGTCATGCTTGAGTTCCTTTCCTTTCGATCCCCTTCGCTTCCTTCTAATCTCATTTCTTCTCGATGTCTTCTTCCAAAGTCGTTCCTTCTGATCGTTTTTTTTTTTTTGAAGTCTTTCCTTCTAGCCGCTTCTTTTCGAAGCCTTTCCTTCTAAACATCTTGCCTTTCAGATGGTTTCAATCTTCTAGATGTCTTTCCTTCCAAATGGTTCCTTCTGGATGCTTGCTTCCTTCAGGTTAGCTAGATCGCGAAGCCTACAATAAATCATGAGGGGGTCGGGGCTACAGTGCTTATACAATACACTTATATCATCAAAATTTATCAAACATATTCCTAACAATCAATCAGATCTTTTTACCAAAAAACTTTCTTGTATTTCTTGCATTGGCTTTCTGCTAAACTCTCTCTATCTATCTCTCTCTCTTTTATAACCAAATATCAAGAGTAAATATATTACCCAAGAATATAAAAACTCTAAAAAGAAAACTATTAGACAATTGTTGTCTAAAACTTGTATATTGTTCCGTAGAGGACTCTGGGCTTCTAGCCTACTTCTCGAATAAACAGTTCAAGAAAACATAAGTGTAAGGAAGGGTTAAGTTAATCAGTGACTTGAGAAATTTATACAAGGTATGAGTCAAAACCTATTTGAAAGGGTATGTTGTTTAGAAATTGATCAAAAGTTAATATAAATTTTAATGGAAAATTATGTTTATTTTAAATATTGTTTGTGTTGTTAAATTCTTAGGAGTACTATTACATAGAATTAGTAACTTATCCAAAATTTTAAAGCTATAGAAGATATTGAAATATAATAAAATTGGAAATACGGAAGAAACTTCAACTACTAGTAATAACTTTGAAAATTTTACTAAACAATGGATTAAAATTATTAATAATAAGAAAAAATTTAAACAAGAAAAAATAGATTGGAAAAGGATAGGTGATTATCATAGAGTTAAATGCATAATGTATGAAAATAATACAAGAAAAAACTGCCATTATGATAAATCTAAACAACAATAACAAAATCTAAATAGATTAGACAAAAAGATAGTTTAGTTGACAAGCAAAAACCAAAATCCTCTTTCCTCCTTTATTTTCTCCAAAGCCTCAAACCTTCCCAACTTTTGTATAAACTTCCCATTTTGCGCTTTGATTCGACTTTTAAAGATGGTGATATGATAGGATCAAGATCATGGTGGTGTGATGTGGAATCGACAAAGCGGGCAGCTTGCCTGTCTCTCAAGCCATGTAGCAATGCAGCTATGGTGAAACCTGTGAAAACATGGCAATGGCGTAGTATTCACTCCCTCCAAAAACCCTTCCAAACAAATGGAACAGCGCGATTCCTCTTCTGCACCACCACTACTCTTGAACCCTTCTTGCTTCAACCGGTTAATCTCACTCAAACTCAAACCCCTTGGCAGGCTCGACGACAACTCATCATCACCCTCGTCCTCAATTGAGGTATTATCACCAAAATTCGAGGGTACTCCACCACCATCATCTCCACTACCCTCAATGTGAACTTCTTCCACTTCTGGCTCATCGATCTCCACACGAGCCGTGACCACCATTACACCGTCATTGAGGTCCTGGCGGGCGAGTGAAACCCGTCGCGCGTAGAGGAACATTTGTTGGGAAATCTCGCTGCTTATGAGGGGAGCCAATCCCGGCAACCACACACAAAATTGGGCCCTAAAGTAGTTGTAAGAGGACAACCCAAGAGAATCCACGGGGAAAGGAAAAGAAACACACGATTCCGTGTTTCTCTCATAGAAATCAACAATCTGGCCCAGCCGCCGATCTCTCAAGAAAACCGTGCGTGTGTGTTTCACAGCAATCTCTATGACCATCATTCTCATCGTATCCCTCCCTGAACGCAACCTCGACTCAAACGAAACTCTGATCGAGGGTCGGTAGGTCAGTGTCGCCATTGATTAGGTCGAGAACGGAGCTCAGACAGAAATGATACTGAAAGGCTGAAAGATAGAAGCAACCTAATTTATAGGTGTATTAGCAAAGGTAAAATTTGAAAACTGCTGTAATTTTTTCTTTTTTTGGTTAAAATCTCGTATTAAATATTATATACTATAATGGGATTTATTTCCCTTATTGTTATAATGTTATTATGCATTTATTTTATGAATTATGATCCTCAGTATAAATTACAATATTAGTTATATCTGTTACTATGTTTGGAGATAAATAATGATTGGAAGTAATTTTTTTTGCTTAAAATGTTTAATAAATAAGGGAATTTCTATTATGGTATACAGGAAAATCTTTTATTCCTAAAATAGAAAAAGATATTTATATAATTTTAATTTTTATAAATTGTATAAGTGATTGAGCATGTATATATCGCTTTATATTTTTATAATATGAAACTTTTAAGTACTAGCATTTCCCTTCTATTATATATATAAAAGAGATGTTTTACATTTTAAAAATATAAAATTACAACTTATTAAGACCAATTTGGAAAATAAATTAGGAAAGGTAAATGAGGCACCAACAAACACTTACTATAATTTGTGAATAAACGGGAAAGAGACCATGGTTCATCTTGCAAGATAAAATTGTGCAATATCTAATCGATCCGATCGGATTCGTGACCCGATTAAAAATCGTGGGTGTGGATATTTTGCCAAAACAAGAGCAGTATTAGATTATGAGTTGGAGGCTTTGTTTTTAGATTTGGTCTGTCTAAATATCCTAAATATTTACCCAAAAAAAAAATCCTAAATATCATATAGCTATATACATCGCATAGCCATAATGTGTCGCTTAATAATATATACTTCTCGTGAGGACCAGTAGAAGCCCTAAACAATTTTCCGTTGTTTTCACACCTTTCCCATAGTTGTCTTCTTTCCTTCCCAAAATTTCTCACGTTTCTTTCAACTCTTAATTCTCTTTGAAATTCTGAGTGACTAAGTTCTCTAATATTTTCTATGTAAACCCTAGTCTCTATCTCTCACGCTCTCACAATCTCACTCTCATACTATGTAAAACCTAGACCATAGTGGAAGTCCTAATTTTATAACTCTCACACAAAGTGACAGAGTTAGAGGCTTAAAGAAACCGTTAGAGACTCTAACTCATTGAGACTCTCATATGCATACTTGGTGGAAACCCTAGATTCTCTTCTCTTCTCCCAAAAGGTTGAATCCCCAACCCCAAAGGCCCTCCACGGCCCCACGCCCCGACCTGACAAAGCATCTGAGAGGATGTAAATCATGGTAACTCAACTAAACACAAAGGCTAGACCTTTGCTCACTACCGCAAAAGAGGAAACCCTAGATTCTCAAATCATGATGAAGTGGTGAACTGTTGAATGGGTTATTAACTACTGTAATTATTTATAGTGTAAGCCCCGAACTCTAAATCTCCAACTTTAAATGTAGAGAAGTGGATAAGGTATACCATATAGCATCTCTTAATTAGTTTGCACTTTATTTTAATTTTCTTCTCAAATTGGGTAAATGTGTAACCCATATGCATGGTTGTCTTAGATGGATTGTTTATATGGTTGTCTTTGTTAAATTGTTATTTCATATTTTTCAATTGGAAGCCCTATTTCTGCTTTCTATTGATTGTTGATTTGTTGATCAATTTAGTGTCTCCAAATGGCTCATTTGGAAGCATTATTTTGCTTTTAGTTTATTGTTGATTTGGTGTCTTAGATGAGAACAAGAATTTCTATAGAGACTTATTATTATTAATCAATCGTGTTTACAAAGTATAGATAGAGATGCATAATGCATTTATAGGGTAAGAGATAATCCTAACTAGAGCATGACTGGTATAAATAGAGTTACAATAATACACAAAGATAGAGTGAAAATCCTAAAGATGATAAAATACTTAGTCCTAATATGTCCTTTCAAGTTAAGCTTAAGGTTCTCTAGAAAGAACATTGAGCTTGTTTCTTAGAAGATTGAATCTAGTAGTGTTGAGTGGTTTGGTAAAGATGTTCGAAGTTGGTCATTTGTAGATATGTAGTTCACTTGTAGCTATTTTGTTGCTACTTTGTCACAAACAAAGTAAGTTGCTTAGTTCGGGCATCTAAAACATTATTTGCACATAGATATGTAGCACCAAAATTCTCAATCCAGGGTCGAGATGAGGTTGTTTTGCTATTGTGAGTCCAATTAAGTTCACGAATGAGAGTAACTAACCATGTACTTTTGTTGAGACTTCTTTTATAGCTTTGTATTCTGCTTCTATTGAGGACCTAGCCACTGTCTTTTTCTTGCTACAAGCCCAAGAGATTAAATTTTTGCCAATGAAGACAACAAAACCACTAGTCGATTTTCAGTCATCAGGGCACCCTGCTTAATCAAAATCTGAGAAAGCATGGATATCATAAGAGTCAAATTTTATAAAACGCAGCTCATAGTCTAGAGTCCCTTGGACATACCTTAGGGTGTGTTTAGTTGGTGGGTTTAGGCATAAGGAATGGGTATGAAAGTGATTGCTTGTGTTTGGTTGATAGGTTTTGTGAATGTTACTATGGGTTTGGAATACCGCATTAATGAGAAAACTCATACCCTTATTATATAAGGGTTTCATCTCCCTTCCTCATTTCTTCCTCAACTATTAATAATCATTCCCATTCCACCCAACTACCAAACATGCTAAATACTTTCACCAAAACCCATTACCATTACCAATTATTTGATACCCATTACGATTCCGATTCCCATGTGCGAACCAAACATACCCTTAGAACTCGTTTGAGTGCTGGCCACCCAATGCTTAATGTAGTAAGTGCATGAACTGACAAAGTTTGTTGACTGCAAAGGATAGATCCGAACAAGTGACGGTTAGGTACTGAAGTGCTCCAACAAGGCTGCGATACTCTGTAGGATTTTCATATGGTTGACTTGTGGCTATTAAGTTGCACTCCACCTCATCCAACACTCTTATCTCTTAAATAACTTGTGTCAAGATTCGAAATAGATATATCGCACTTACGCAACTTTGGTTGTGTTGCTCAAGTGCCGATTGCACTTCCACTAAGAACTAAAATGGGTCTCCAAAGAAAGCTCGGATATATGTTATTAGGTTCAACTCACCATCGATAATTAGGTTCTTGAAACCTAAGACGGGTGGCATGTTTAATACAAGATTTGGAGATTTTCATTTTAAAGAGACCGTGTTCCCTATACTCGGAAATGATAAGGCACCAGTTGAGAAAATCTCTTATGATGAAAAGAACCTTAAACATTTAGACACATACATCATAGTGTGAGCAAGAAGTGGAAAGAGTTAATCCACATAAAGACCATATATAGCTACTAACTTGCATCATGCATTTAACAATTCGAGCAAAGTGACGACTAGGTCAGATGTTCCTGCAGCGAATGCCTCTAGATGGATTAGTGTTCCAATTGAACAAAATGTGAATAATGTCTCACAACATAAATGTGATAGACCTATTGATTCGAAAGACAATCCCTCATCAAAAATAAAGGGGGATGGAGTCGGAGAATTAGCAAAATCACCAGTTGCTCCCTTTTTTTTTTTAATTCATCTATAGCTTCTTAAAAAATTGAGTGAAATTTGATTGTACTAATTGTTGCGCCCGCGGAAGTGGGATAGATCAGATTGCAACAATAATTTGAGAAAGAAAAATAAATGAGGCACAGATTTTACGTGGAAAACCCCTAAACAAATTAGGGTAAAAACCACGGGCAAGGGTAGAAGAATTTCACTATGAGAAAATAGGAGTTACAACCACTCTCTAACTAACAAGGAGAAAACAAGGATAATTCTCTCTTGCTAGGAAGGAGAAATACACTCAACAAACTCTCTAATATCTCTAGTATATGAGGGAAGAATAGAATGATTTGGGATGACTAGAATGACAAAATGACCTCCCTATTTATAGTTGTAGATTTGTGGTCATTTTGTAATTAGCCTAAAATGTAAGGACCAAACAATAAATATTTTGTTCAACAAAGTTTGGCTACCTAACATTCTTGTTCAAAGTTGGCAACTTCCTAATTTGGCTGCTGCATGGATGTTGCCTAACTCCATTTGCCGACACTAATTTCATCCATATTTGCTCTTTGAACATTATATTTTAAGCATAAACATGTAAACTTTTCTAGCTTCTATAAAGTTTTGGTTATGTGTACTTGGCATTTTGTAGGTTATTTTCCAAAATAACGTTATTTACATCTTTGTTGTATGATGATAAAAAGAGTTACCAATTCAAGAAATGTACATTGATTCATTGAATATCTAACTTTCATCATATTCTAGCTATAAAAGCACAAATTGTTAACAATTTAACAGTATCGGTTGAAACTTCATACACAAACTGTTATTTGAAACTTGTTTTCTAGTCTATTTATGAATTTCCTTTTCAACATGGCATGACTGATTCTTTAAATTCTCAAGTAATAACTTAACAAAGTGAATAGAAATGGATACTGTACTGTTTGATTAAAGCAGTAGAGCATTTAATCCCCTCACTACACCAAAAAGGTTATTTAGTGGCGATTAATTTGTTATTTAGAGGCGGTTCAAAACCGCCACTAAACTGTTTAGAGGCGGTTCTCCAACCGTGTCTAAATAGTGTGTCGCGAAGGATTTGGAGGCGGTTTTAGACAAGTGTGGAATTGTTTATCAGCATTGCATTTAGCGGCGGTTTTGAAACTACCGCTAAATATAAGGTAATTTACTTTGTTTTTAGCGGCAGTTCTCTAACCGCCACTAAATATAACTATTAGTTTATTCCTTTAAATTTTAGTGGCGGTTATTAAGTGTCGCTAAATATTTTTTTTTTAAATTTTAGTAGCGGTTATTAAGTGTCGCTAAATATTTTTCTTTATTTATTTTTAAAAGTTTTAGTGGCGGTTATTAAGTGTCGCTAAATATTTTTATAATTATCATTTAATTATATTTATTCAAAAATCTTTATATTAAAATGCATATTTCAATCTCAAATAAACTCTATGTACACATTTAATTGGAAAAAAACCAGTTGTAACATTCAATATTATTCAATAATATATTCATTAATGCACTCCGGACGCAAATTGTCCTATATTTTTGATCAATTTTATACTAGTGAGTAATAGCTTAATGGACCTGCAGTAGTAGTTAATTGATGGTTCAATACTAGTCAATATCTAATAATAGTTTGACAAACCTTCAATAATGTCTTGATAAAATTAAAACTGTAATATTAACTTGATGGATTTGTAATATAATAGTGCATTAATGACCTATGTAGTAACTTAATGACCTACGGTAATGATTTAATAGACTTATTTTTCGTCCAACATTGGTCGGAAATTTCGACCAACACGCATAGTTGTTGGATGGAATTTCCGACCAAAGCACATAGTTTGATGGAAATTTTCACATTTTAAAAATGGTGGGCTACTCGTAAACGGAATTACTATAAGCACAGAAGAAGAAATGCTTAATACTCAAAAAACAGAAGAAGAAATACTTACTACTAAATGCAATACAGCATCAAACATAATTAATAAATAATTTAAGGATATCACTGTATTTCAATATCGTAACTCATATTTGTAACGGTAAAATAATGGAATTTTTAACGAAAGATTAATGGTGCAATCAAATGAAAGTCATGGATGTAATATGACAAAATTAAAAGAATTGGACTAAATGTGGCAATGCCATAATAGTCGAGGACTAAAAGTGAAAGTTGCTCAAAGTCATTGATGTAATATGACAAAATTAAAAGAATAAGACTAAATATGGAAATGCTACAATAGTCGAGGACTAAAAGTGGAAAATTATTCAAAGTCAGGGATGTAATATGACAAAATTAAAAGAATAGGACTAAATGTGACAATGCCACAATAGTCGAGGACTAAAAGTGGATTTTGCTCTTTATAATATATTGTTACAAGTGTTACCCTTATTAAAAAATAGGTCAAAAATAGGTCTCACGGATTAAGACCCAGTAAGACGTTCTCACACAAATATTATCCTTATTAAAAATAGATCAAAAATAAACAAAAATAAAGCCCAAATCAATTAATGTGTATGTGTGTATGTATGTCCTATTTAGGTCTTATTTGGTAAATAATTAGCCTATCAGCCAATTCAGGTACTCTCGGTAACTTCTCCCCTTCCGATCCCAAAACAAAAGGATTCAAATAAGTCATAAGCTAAATCTTGAGTACGGAGCTATAGGATTGTAGAATTATTTTGGACGAGTAATTAAAATTGGAGTATTTAATTTTTATTAATAGTATAAATTGTTTCAAAGATATATTAGTTTTGATATTATATGCTTAGTTTCTAAATATTATCTCATATAGATCTCAATTAATCAAATTTATCTCAAAGCTATATTTCATTGAACGATAAAAATCGGAGATGACACCACAAGGGTGGTAATTTCCTTGATAAGTCAGGATTGTCATGATCAACTCACGGCCGAACTCATCCCGAGTTCCAGAAAACATTCAATTTTCTAACTCAAAAATTCATCTCAAAGCTATATTTCATTAGGCATGCAATGACCTTTAAATAGCCATTAACAAGCTGATTAGAACCACATGAATGAGATAACTATTAAATAGGATAAACTAATCCTAACCTATGAGCTAAGATAAACATGAAAATTAATATAATTCTAACAAACTAAATATAAAATAATTTAACTAAATATAAAATAATTTTAAGATAATCTTCCTAATTAATTAATAAAACTGATAATCTTCCTAAGTAATTAATAAAACTAATTCTAAAATATTTCAACGGTCAATTATTGATTCCCGTGACCACAACATTTCCTCTCTCTTTAGAGGGATTCATCCTCGAATCCACGTTCCAGGCACCGTTGAAGCTTCATGAGTCTTCGTGAAGAGACAATCGTGTGCTCTGATACCAAATGATGCGAACTTGGTTGGCCCGATCTTCTCTTCACACTCTAATTTAAAAAGGACATTTTTAGAATGATTTATTAGGCTTGATGTGATCAATTTGTAGGTTTAATTTAGGTCGGGTAAAAGGATGTTTTTGGATTTTGATGGATAGCGATTTGCCACGTTCGACTGTAGGACGATAAAAATTGGGGATGACGCCACAAGGGTGGTAATTTCCTTGATAAGTCAGGTTTGTCATGATCAACTCACTGCCGAACTCATCCCGAGTTCCAGAAAACATTCAATTTTCTAACTCAAAAATTCATCTAAAATCTATATTTCATTAGGCATGCAATGACCTTAAATAGCCATTAACAAACTGATTACAACCACATGAGATAATTATTAAATATAGGGTAAAGTAATCTTAACCAACAAGCTTGAAGGAAGATTTCCTAATTTCATGCTTCTATCTTCAAGTTGTAACAGTTTGCCTTTATGAAGGAGGATTTCCTAATTGGTTGTTCTCATTTCACATATATATTCATCTTAGAGTAAAGAATGGATAAAATCAACAGAGATTTGCAGTTACAACCATTCGTTGCAGGAGACAGGATGTGCCATTGTTGAAGCTGACATTTTTGGCTTACTGTTGGACAGAACATCTTACTGTTCAAACCCAAGAATGAGCTGTGTTTCTTCGTTAAGAAGCCTTTTCCCACTCCTAGTTATTTTGATACAGTCGGAACGTGCCTGGGAGAAGCTGAAGACAAGCTGCTGTTCTTGCGAATCTCCAAGGAGGACCGACTTCAAGTGTGGGAACTCAAGGATTGGCTTTCATCTGAATGGATATAACATATATCTCATATAGATCTCAATTAATCAAAGTTATCTTGATAATTAACATTTTCACAACTCAGGTATGTAGTATATATAACCTATATCTTTATATTAAAACATTTAAATTTAAAATGTAACTTATCTATTATTTATATGAATTTTATAAAGCATAAATCTTTAGATTGAAGGCACTTTGATAAAATTGAACGAAAACGATAAATTTACCAAAATATTTGTAATGGTCATAATATTCAAAATATTTCATAATAATCTAAAAATTTAAATATTAATTAATTTAGATAACATTTAATTTGGTGCTTGATTTAGGTGATCTTCCTTTACAAATATTATTTATCTCCTTTGCTTTGCGATACTCCTATAAAAATAATATATCTTATGCATAAAAATAATGTATCATATGTATAGAAAATAATGTACATTATGCATAGAAATAATGTACCCTATGCATAGTCTACACAGTTGTGTGGAGCATGATCTAAAAACATAATAAGTGTGAATGAATGTTATATCCTTTATTTATGCCCATTTTTTCTGTTTATTTTTTTTGTACATTATGTTATAAAAGTTGTACTTTACAATATATTAGACAAATATACATCTACCGTTATAACTTCCGTTATCTTTTCCACTATTGTTACCATGCACATGCATCCACTATATATTTTCTTATTTTCTTCAATAATAATGATCTATGCACATTATATATTGGAGTTATATGTTAGTTATTTTCTTTTTTTTGAAGGTAAATGTAGCTATTCCATTAATTCATAACATAAAACGTTTACATCAATAATCAATGAAATGGTAATAAACCATTCCTTACAGTTAGACATAGAAACAACTTTTCTAACTATGCTATAGAAAACTTGAATCGCAAACTGTTTAATAACTATGAAGCTATGTTCCTTCAGGGAGCTTAAAGCTTCATCAAAGATCTAGGTCTTCGTCATCATTCTTTTTTGCTCGCCCAAGATAAGATCAACACTTGTCGAAACCAAACTAAACGATTTATGCTAATGAAAATGAAAAGCTCGTGAAAGTAACGAGAGGAAAAATGCTCGTGAAACTAACAAGAGGAAAACACAATAATAGAGAAAATAAAAAGTGGGTAAAGTCAAAGTAGGGTTGGGAGTTCAAGACTACCAACACAAACCCCAATACCTACCTACTATTATTTTATTCAAAGGGAGAGAAAACGGAAGAATAAGATCTGTGGCGGTGGTCAGAGGCAGACGGAGCTGCGACGGTGGTCGGGGAGGAAGAAGAGCGAGAGCAAACATAGAAGGTAACCAAAACCGCCGGCTCAAAGCTCCATTAGAGCTCCGGCTGGAGGCTGGCGGTGGAAGCCGAAGTTGAGCAGCAGAGAAAGGCTTTTGGTTTTAGAGAGAAAAAGGAGGCAGCATTAGGGTTTAAAAGTTGAGCTATGTTAGTTATTTTCTAAAATATAAATATAAAATTTATAAAAATATTTTACATTATCATTATTATTTACAATAATATAAATATCTAAAATCTAAATAAATTTAAAATTGTATTATAAAATATTAATATTGGGCACATACTTTTTGCGCATCGCGCATAGAAAAAACTAGTCTATCTAATAAGCATTGAATTCTAAAAATATAATTATTATTAAGTACTAGTAGTAGTAATAGTAGTACTTTTTACAAGTTAACCACTAATTTAAACAATTAATTTTACCAAATATTTTTTTTTATAAACATTGTTAGAATTTGCTGGTCAAACTCGCTAACACAATTCACTAAATGATATCCACTAACCGTTAGATTGTCAAACCCATTATTTAATTAAAGCAGTGGAGTATCTAATCCTCTGTTCCAAAATAGTGTGCACTGAATGAATGTTCCATTATCTTAACACTTTTACTCAAATTGTTGCTGAGAATTGTTTCTAGTAGCTGAACTCTTTGTTTTTGACAAAGAAAGACTAATTAGTGAAAATTTACATATCATTAAAAAGGCAGTGATTGAAACTTTCCTTCGTCACCCAAAAAATTATAGCAATGATTTTAAAAATGATTTGATAAAAAATTAAGTTAAAATACCATGAGATAAAACAAAAATTACACAAGATTACACCTATATACAACACATAAGATAATATTGCTATAGAATTTGGTTTGAAATCTATCATTTGTACCTTAATAAAGTCTATGAGCATTAAATTGATAGGCATCACTACAATTTAGAATAAGATTTCTATACCCGCATGGACAGCTCAACTGGTCACATGGGTGAATTTTGTGAGCAAAGACCAGGAATCGAGGTCGTCTAGCTCATTTGTTCAGTTGACTTGCCATGATGGGCGTGGCTTATTGTAAAGATCATGACCCTTTTTGGTAAATGGTTGTTAGCTGATTGGGTTAGAATGTATGATTAGTTAATAACATTAGCTTATTGTAGAAAGGTGTTTGGTAAATTAATTGTTTAACATAATTTCTTTTTTCAAAAAGCTAATTGAAAATGTTGCTCTGAGTACCATTTTGAATTTTAATATTTTGGAGTTACAAAAGCTTACTAATCAATACATGTTTTTTTTTTCACTAAGTTAAATAATTAATAGTGATCAAATAAGCCAAAATTGACTATAGACTAATTATTTACCAAAAGGGCGCATAATAAATGCGTAATGAATGTTATGAAATTAAAATTATACTCTCTATCCCATTTTACCTGATCTATTTACTATTCATTGGTCAAACCAACTCTTTCTTCATTGCTTATTTTCTTTAGTAATTTTTTATTATTTTTAAATTTAATTTTTTTTTTTGTTTAATAGTACTTTTAATGTAGTTTCTAAATATATAAATTTTATATATTAATGCTAAACTTATTATTATAAAAAAATTGATTAAAAATAACTTTAGTCTCTCGTTACGAACCAAAAATCAACGAATCAGAAAATCAAAATGGAGGGAGTTATTACTATTTAGTACCAAAAGAAATAGAGTCAATTCGTTTTTTGGTCCTAGACTTATAGTGGCATGGACAATTTTAGTCCTCCATAAAAAATTTGGACAATTTATAGACACATTTATCGTGACGAGGACAATTTTGGTCCTCCGTCTATATTTCTGTTCGAGCACAGTTTGAAACGGGTAATTGCGTCATTTCATGGTATTAGTAAGTTTTTGTCTCCAAGCTCAAAGAGAACAGAGCCCGAGCAGTCGGAGGCCACAGCCACCCTGCTGACATTATCACGCCATCGCAATCGCCGCCGCTGCCGTCACGCACCGTCGCCAACTTTCAGTCCCATCAGTCTATACCCTCCATATCTTCTGCATCCCCTGATGCTGGGTCGTCTCGTCCCTTGGAATCCATCTTTGGCCTCTGCCATCCCGAACGGAGCTCAAAAAAGCCATGTCCAATCTCCGGCGGTAATATTATAGCTTTAAACCAATTGAAATTTTGTGGGATTTCAATACATCAAATTAAGTTCTTGGTAGTCAGTCCCACGCTGTGTCTATTTGCTCAATTCAGTTGCTGTAAATGAAGTATAGAAACCAAATTGGCTCAAATCCTAAGTTGTAGAAACCTCGCTCAAACTAATCTAATAGTTTCAATTCCATGATTGGGATTGCTTCTGGGCTCTAATCATTTTGCTGCTTCTTCAGTTTTATGCAAGAGATTTCTGCAGCTAGACGAGAGTTGAGCTGGCTTTGTTCTGATCATTCAAGAACAATACTGTTTGATTGTCCTTGTTTCATTCTTGCTTTAACTTTAGTTAGTGGCGTAAACCATATAATATTCCAAAGGACGAAGGGATTGATGTTGAAATTTATATTTGTTGTTCTTTTTCGTTCTTACAACTAAAGATGAAGTAGAATCTCTGAGCTCTTCACCTGAAAAGCTTGTTGTCATCATGAAATGGACAATAGACATATTATTGCTGAATTGACACTAATGCCCCTCATTTAGACGGTCAACTAACGAGATAATAGACGGAGGATCAAAATTGTCCTCGTCACGATAAATGTGTCCATAAATTTGTCTAAATTTTGTATGGAGGATTAAAATTATCCGTGCCACTATAAGTCTAGGACAAAAAAGAAATTGACTCAAAAGAAATATATTCCCTCCAATTATATTTGGGATTTGATTGAATACACCCTGTCGGCTCCGTGCAATATCCTACTCCGTTGGTTCATTTTGGGCTTTGCTGGCTTTCAAGGGTTCCGGCAGCTCTCTCCGACAGAGGGGGAAACCGTAATCCTGAGACGGAACCGAACGAGAATCCGTAGGAGGACGATGGAGCTCCCTTACTCTCTCCGGGGCTGCGTTAATTTCTTGCTCTTCTCGATTGTCTGAGCGGGAATCCTTGGTTTTGCTTTGTAAGCTACTGAAACGATGCCGTCTTCTCAGAGTGAGCTTGAGGAGCAGTTGGTGGAAGCTGGGAAGAAGCTTCTTCAACCTCCGTCTTCAGCTGATGAGCTCCTCCATTTGCTTGAGGTAAGCCCTAGGCTCATTTGTATTTTCTTTTATTTATCATTATTCTTCATTTAAAAAAAAAACGTGTATCATTACTGATTTTTCACATTTTCTTGTAACTGGAGTTTCCCTGCTTACGAATAAACTAGATTCTGTGTTTTTTATAGTGTTTTTTGTCTTTTGTTTGGTTTAGTGACGCCCTGCATGGAAACCATTTGCATCTTTTGTATGCTTATTATTTTTTTTAATAGTAATTTAAGATATTTACAATTTGTTGGGGAGTAGTAGAATCTGGGGTTGGGATGTAGAAACTAGAAATGAGTTGTATTTACTTTTCATGTGATCTTGAAAGTTGGAATGTGATGTTTTTTTTTTGGCTTAATCAATAAAGGGCTAAAAAGACTTGATACTTGGACACCAGTTTTATGCTCTTCAAACATCTTGAAATGGGTTTTTGCAGAGCAGTAGCACAATTCTGTGGTGCAAGCTTCTTTTTCTTCCCATAGGTTTGTGTGTTTATAACCTTGATTGTGATACAAGAGTTCATAGATTTGCATTCTTAGATGCACATTGTTCTTTCTACTCATCAAAAAGATAGGATTTTCATAACAATAGTTGTTAATAAAATATGTATAAATCATGTATGCGTTATCAGTTTACGTAGTGAGTTAGGGTTAGAGTTGCAACATTAATTTTTCAAAAGAGCCAATGCTTAAAAAACAACAGTCCAGCTTTTATTGAGAACCTGGTGACTGGAGCCATTGGCACATCATACTGTGGATGACTATTGATCAATGCCATTTGCTTCTAGATTTAAGTCTCTGCCCTTTTCATGGCTTTCTGTTGCTTTGTTACAGGAAGTCAGGAATTGGTGGGACAAAGTGAAAATAAGGTAGTTGAAATAGGATGTGGGAGGAAAACAAAGCACTGTTTTTGAGTGAATGAGAAATGAGTGGAAATTAGGGAATGCTAAATGGGTTGGTTTGTGAAGTCAGAAGACTGGGGTCGAGAAAAACGAATTTGAAGTGACAAGAAATGAATGGTGAGTTTGGGAAATAAACTGAATTAGGTAGGGATTTTGGGCCAAGAATCCATTCTGATTCTGGTCCACCCAAATCCAATACTGAACAGAAACTTCAGTTCAAACCCATTTTCTTGCACTCCAACCCAATAGTAAGCAATCCATAAGGCTTCGTAAGTCCAAGGTAGGCTTGTCCAATTATAAAATTTGATTCCGTTTTGTTAGTTACTTAGTTTGTGGGAGTTAGGTGTGTTTTTCTGAACCATTGGCCATCCGCAGTTAACAGAGTCAATGCTGAGGTAACTAGTACTGAATTCCTTCATTTATTTAAATCAGGTTAAACTGTTAAAGCAACAGAAGTGACAAAAAGGAAAGCAGGATTAGAAAAATAGATTCTGCGGTTGGTCTGACACTGAATCTTTTAAGAGATGTTCGACATGCAGTATTTGTAGTTGGTTGATAGAGACCACAAATTTTGCTTATCTAGGTATCGTGATATTTAAAGACATGAAATGTGGGGTACAGGCGTACAGCTAGACACTGGTGCGGGAGGACATAACTTTTCTTTTTCTAACCAGTTTCAATTGAAATTTTCTTAATATGAATTTGCCACTAAAGTCATTTGAAGTTGATACTGTAATCATTATCATTACCCTGCGTTTGAATGCTTTCATTTCTGTATCAGCGGATAAATTTTATGAACTGATGCTGATTTCGGCCTTTCTCGATGCGGCCGGGCGCCGCCTAGCGCCTATGCGCGATTTTTGCAACACTGCTTATCATAAAAAAGGAAAAAAAATAATTAGGGATATTAGTATTAAGAGACCATACTTGTGCTATTGAATTTCCTAGTTGAATTTCTTTAGAGTCGGTTTTCTTGCATGTGTTCAATGTTCAAGCTTTTCAATACTGCAGTAAAGGGATCATATTGAAAACCATTTATATGTACCGATTTGCTATTAAAGAGAAGTTTTTTGTGTTTTTCATGTAACAGGCTTAAATGTTCTAAAGAATTTTTTTTTGTACTCATTCCCTTGATTGAGGAAGTTTTATCTGATTACATTTTAATATTGTGTGCAATATGCTTCTGGACTCTGTGTTCCAACTGTTCCTAGGGCAGAAGGGGCTTTCTATACACAGTAAATTGAATTTTTTTGTTGATCTTTGGAGTTAACTGCTCAACATATCTCCTTTAGTTGTTACATTAACTACCAAGATGTTAATGTAGTTATTACCAAATACATGTCATCCAGTAATTTTCTTCACCATTGTGATTTCTTTCCGTAAAATAAATGGAATCTTCTGATTATTTCCGAGTTCAACTTTTCTTCTATTTTCTTCTTCTAATTTCCTTTTCTTCCGTTTTTAAGCAAGTTGAGTCTTTCCTGTTAAAAGTGAAGCAAGCGCCAGCCAAGTCCATGCGTGATGCACTTTCTCCGCTAATGAAGGCACTGATTGTGGATAAATTTATGAGGCATCCTGATACTGATGTGAAGGTTGCAGTTGCTTTTTGCTTAAGTGAGATTACCAGGATTAGCGCACCAGATGCTCCATATGATGATGAGAAGATGAAGGTACCAAACATCACACTATTTTCTATTTTTTACTTCTCACTTCATAACATTCTGTTATATTGATACACAGGAGGTCTTCCAATTAATAGTCTCAATTTTTGAGAATTTATATGATGATTCGAGCAAATCATTCAATAAGAGGGCCTTTATTCTTGAAACTGTTGCAAAGGTTAGGTCATGTGTTGTCATGTTGGATCTGGAATGCGATGGACTTATCATTGAGATGTTTCAGCACTTCTTTAAGACCATTAGGTATCATCTTCTGGCTCATGATGCCTTTGTGTGTGTGTTTTTATTTTATTTTATTTTTTTACTTAAATTTATTATTGTTGTTATTTTGATTACTAAAAATACAAGTTCCAAATATTTATCTAGTGAACCTTTCTTGTATTTATTTTTTTGGTGGCATTTTTAATCACGCAGATACTTATATTCTCAATAAGCCTATGCTTACTTGAACATATCCTTTATGCAAAAAAGAGGATCTAGTATTTGTTGAAACTTTCCTATCGATGCCATCATAGAGCAGTTTCCTATATTTGTTCATGGTTTGTATAAACTGATCTCATGAAATTCTAACAATGCACTATGAAGAGCTGAAATTTGTTTATATGCACAATGGGGGTGCAAGAGTTGGTTAGTTACTTTTTTATTTTATTTTATTTTCTTTATTTTATAAATTTAAGAAAATTACTGTAAGTGTTGATAATTTATCGATTCAATTTTGCAGCTTTGACTGTATTTAAGATAAGAGTTATGAAGATGTTTCATACTGATGGAAGTGAAGTTTTCTAACTGCTCTTTGCTCTATATTCAACCTACAGAGATTCTCATCCAGATAATGTCTTCTCATCCATGGCAACAATAATGAGTCTTATAATAGAAGAAAGCGAAGATGTATCTGTGGAGTTGCTTACCCAGCTATTGGCTAGTGTGAAAAAGGACAGCAAGGTCTAGTCTTTGTTTCCTAAATTCTTTTTTGGGTAGTCCTTGACTATTTCTGATTGTTTACTATGTTCCAGGATATTATGCCAATTGGTAAAAGGTTGGGGGAGAAAGTGTTTGCAGACTGTGCATTGAAACTAAAGCCTTACCTGACACAAGCTGTAAAATCTTTGGATCTCTCTTTGCATGAATACAGTAAAGTTGTTACCTCAATACTGGAAGGAACTACTATAGTTGTTGAGCATAGTAATGATCATACTTTGAAAAACCAATTGGTAAGTTAATCTCTTGTTTAGTTATTATAATCTCTCTATATGGAATTTTGGAGTATTAAAAGAAGTTATTATCTCTTCATTGGGTTTCTTTTTTGGCCTCTCTAAATCATCAGACTTACAAGCAAAGCTGATGGATTAAAATTACTTTTCCTTGATGGGGCTTTTGGCTACACAATTTTTTGTTCCTCAGTTTCCTGGAGTTTGTTTCATGTGCTAACATCATTTTTCATTGTGGATTTTGGTTAGACTGTTGAGAGTAAAGCAGCTACTGCATCTTCAGATGAGGCAAGCCAGGCATGTAGTTCATTTGTTGTAGTTTTTTTTTTTTTTTTTTTTTTTTT
>NC_044916.1:8148995-8196397 GCF_003576645.1 Ipomoea triloba
TTTTTTTTTTTTTTTTTTTTTTTTTTTTTTTTTTTTTTTTTTTTTTTTTTTTTTTTTTTTTTTTTTTTTTTTTTTTTTTTTTTTTTTTTTTTTTTTTTTTTTTTTTTTTTTTTTTTTTTTTTTTTTTTTTTTTTTTTGGATATAAAATTTGAAGAGCTAGCAGGCTTATTGACAAGAATAGCTGATTTCCCTGCTAATTTTTTTGGGGCTCACTTTGTGCAACACAATTGAGCAGTTGCAATAATCAATCTCTTGTTTTATCAGAGGCCTGAGGACACCCAACAAGATGTATGTTCTGAAGACGTCGGCCATGCTGTGAATACATCTCCCAAATCAATTACAAGCAATGGTTCTCGTACCATGAATGGTGGGACTTCTGTGCAAATAAAATCTGTAAAAGAGACGGAGCATCATGATCCCGATAATCAACCAGCTACTGCAAAGTCAGAGACTAATGACCCACATGCTGGGGAATCAGTAAAATCCAAATCCATGTCAGAACATACTGATAACAAAGAAGGAAAAATGTCTAACTCATGTACACAACTGACAGAATATCCCGACCATGCTCCTGTTGATAATGAGAAAGATAGTCAGATGTTTCCAGATGGTAAAAAAGGCTGTGGCATACCTAGTGTCGATACACCTAAGAAACTTCCAGCAGAACAAAAGGGTAAAAGAAATGATATTGACAATTTGTCAGCTGGAGGGCCAGGTCTTGAAGAAAAAAATTTAGAGGAAAAAGAGATAAGTGCTCATCTTTCTCCGGAAAAAAAATCCAAGGGTGAAGTTGTCAATGTTGATTGTAAATCCCCTAGTCAGAGCCTTCCTGATGGGAGACATGGCAAGACTGTTGATCAGCTAAAGAAAAAAGAGCACTTGCTTCAAGAAGTGAATGTATCTTCTGACATTGCATTTAAGGTCTCTGAAGGAACAAGTGATTCTGAAGCAAAGACACCAAGTGCCTGTGATAGAAAGGTACATTCGGAGCAATGTGGCTCCATGAGTGATTTAGAGACAAAGAACCTGAAGCAGCAAGGGAACAATAGTGATGCTAGTAATAACCAGAAGGATGGTCTCTCATTGAAGAAGGAAAGTGCCAAAGAATCTGGATACGGAAAGACTAGTCTAGAAAAGGAAAGGACTAAATCTGCAGCTAAAGATGATGTAATTTCTATTGGGCTCCTTATATATATAATGACTTGGGTATCTTTTGAATATCCATTGAGGATTTTTTCATTCATCTTGCAGATGTTTTCTCAGAAGTGTGATGATGTCAAGGAAGAAGAAACCACTAAGATGATTGTGAAGAGACCTAAATCTGGTGCTAAAGATGTAATTTCTGTGTGCCTCCTTATATATACATATACATAGACACACATATGAAGCTTCTACAATGTGTTTTGCTACCATGCCTCTTATAAAAGGAAATAGGGAGGGTACTTTTGTCACATTCTAATTCCCCCCCTTTTACCCCCTCTCTTTCTCTCTCTCGTATATACATTGGTAATCTCTTGAATTCTAAAACCACAAGAGGATCTTTTCATTAATTTTGCAGATGTTATCTTCAAGAAAATCTCCTAAAATGTCTACTAAAGATGATGGAAAGGAAAAGGAAACCACTAGGACTACTGTGCAGAGAAAACATTATTGCAAGGAAAAAGTGAGTAGTTGAGATTAAGATTCTTCCTTGCTTAACTGAAATTGCAAATACTATTTTAGTGATTGTAATGTTAGTCCTACATGTTACCCGTGTTATTGGTTGCAAATGAGGCTTTCATCCTAATCTGTTCCCATATCATTATGGTATCATTGATCCCCCTTTCAATGCTGCACTTTCACTTAAAATTAGTCTCTTACATACCCTTTTGCTTATCTACTTGACTTTGCACAGGCATGCACATATACATTGACTTGGTAGGTTCATATTTTGTGCATTTCTTGATCCTATGACTCTATAACCAGTTAACAAACTATTCTTTTTTATTCTCTCCTCCATCCCTTCATTCCCTAGTGGTAAATGTATGATTATTTACTATATGTCAGGCTGCAGATATAAAATATAATGAGAGCCTGGTTGGTTCCAAGGTCAGAGTTTATTGGCCAAAAGATTTTGCGTAAGTTCTATTCTTATCTTCATTACTAGTTACTACGACGCGGAATGCACAATTAGTTCAATGTCCTATAATACTTATTGTAAGATCAATATGTACATGCATCATAACAACAGAATGTAAATATGTAATCGTCATTTCACAACCCAAACACATGCACTGCGTCAAGAGAGATAATGCTATTATTTAAAATTGAAATAAATATTGCTAATACATTTTATTGAAATTAAGCATGATAATAGGATTATATTCAACACAAAATTGATAGACATTTGTAACACTACAAAACTGTTTAATTCACAAAGATAAGAACCCTAGTTTAAGATGACTGAATAATTGAGAGGTGAAGTACTGTAATTGATTAAAATGGTAAATAAGGGATTTATGCAATGGTAACAAGGGAAGAAAATACTAAAATCACAACACAAGAAGCATGAAGTACAAGCTATTAATGCAACCTTTCTTTTTGTTAATACTAATGGTAACATACTAAAAAGGTAAGTAACACATTTGTTGGGGTAAAAGTGGAAGGAAATATTAAAATCACAATACAAAAAAATCAAGTACTAGCAATTGATGCAACCTAATACACAAACACATTCTTTATTCCTGTTATGATTTAACAAGATTGCCTGGTATTAAATTTGTTAGATAAAAATTCTGTAGCTGGTTGATTGACAAATATGGAAATGAGGATTGATGAATTAGCAACCAACCTACCAATTAGGAAGCTTGACAATCAAAACTTTTGTGCACCTTAGATCATTGCGTTAATGGGAAAAGTGATGCATGCTGGAAAGTCTTATTTTATTATATTACATAGGTTAGATATTAATAAATTACTAGATAGTTATTTAGAAACTAATAAATAGTTATTTAGAAATTACTAAATAGTTATTTAACTTATTATTCTTAGTCTTCGAATTAATTTAGGTAGTTTAAATATTTAGAAGTAAATTGGAAGATTTCAGCAGATTACTTAGCTTATTTAGCCATTCTATGAGTTGTATTTTACCCTATAAAAAGGGGAGCCAATTCCAATGAAAGGAAAACAGAAATTTAATCCCGAAAAGGGTCTAAGGGAGTTTTGGGTCTCAAGCAAACCCACAGTGTTTTCTTCTCTTCCTTTTCCAACTATTATTCTCTATTCATTTTTCCTTATGTTTTCTTGCTTGTGACGTGAGAACATAACAAAAAGGGTCAAAAAGGCTCTCCAAGTATTGGTGAAACAACAATTAGACTCTCGAACTTTAAAAAGTTTGAATTAAATATTTGAACTCAATGGAATAGTGCAATCAAGTCCTTTTTACCAGTTTTTACATGTTAACCTTAGGTTACTTGCCACATCATTCAACAGAAAAGGGTATTGGGTTGGCTTAATGAGGATGACTTTTAATACAAAAGTACAAAACCTATATCTTAGGGTGCATAAAGTGGTGATGGTAAGTGAGGTGGGGCTTTTAGTGGGGGTGTAGAGTAATGTTTGGGGGTGGGGTTGGGGGGGGGGGNGGGGGGGGGGGGGGGGGGGGGGGGTATCTCTCTCAATCAACTATGAGTATGTGTGTCTGTTGGCCTGTAGAAGTGCAGAGTGGACTAAAGTAGTTGGAAGTCGAAATTTGATGGTGTTCATTTGGGGGTTCAAATGCAGAGTGCACAAGTTAACCACTATCTTAACCTGAATGGATAGTAGTAATATTTATTTTGTGAACAAGTGAACCACGAAGATTAACTTGAAAAGATTGTGTTCTTGTAGTTTTATTAATTTGATTTGGCAATCACAGATTTTATGAAGGTGTAATTCATTCCTTTGATCGTGTCACAATGAAACACAAGGTCAGTTCACTTATTACATCAGTGTCTTCTGCTGCATGATACCTATTTGTTTTCATATTTTGAACCTTTTAGAAAATAAATAGTACAACTATCTTTCAATCAGGTTGTGTACCTTGACGGGGATGAAGAAGTACTTAGGCTTAAGAAGGAAACACTGGAATTTATCAGTGATGATATGTAAGTATTATCTTTTATGTCTGGGGGGCAACTTAAATCTTCTAGACCATTAGATATTATGAAAACCTGGATTGAAGTTGGTCTTTTTATGTTTACACTGTTGGTTCCAGTGTCTTGGTTTCTCCAGTCTTTTGTGATTTTCTTTTCATTACATGTTATCTGCTAAGAACCTTACTGGATTTGTTTGTTTGTTTGAGCATCATTTTTTGTCTTATTTTGTTCCTTGTAGAGCTTTTCTTTCCCCATATTTATAATATCTGCTTCATGCCTTCATGTGCTTTCATTGCAGCAGGCTGAAGAAAAAAGCCAAAACAAGTTCAGGAACATCATCTAAGAATGAAAAATCAGATATTACACCAAAGAGGTTTGTTTTATTTATCTTTCTAATGCCAATATATTCTCCACTTCTCATTTTGACCCTTTGGCTTTCTGTAAATACCAAACAAAAAAATTAATTTAACGAAGTGTACTCTTAACCAGTGGCGGCAAGTCAGTTTGTGCAACTTCAAAATCTGCTTGTAAGTCCAGCAGTGAAGTTAAAGTTGAGACCAAGTCCAAAGATCACACCTTTAAATCAAGTGGTAACTCCAAGGATTTGAGTGGCAGTAAATCTAAGGATGCTATTTGCAACTTGCTCAAATCCAAGACAAAGCAGGATATCTCACCGAAGACTACTGGCGAATCCAAGCAAGACAGTGCCAAGACTCCCCTCAAATCAGAAGGTAAAAGCACCCAAAGTGGTATAAAGCCTAGTGGCAATGCTACTGCCAAAACAAAATCCAGTGTGTCAAGGGTGAAAGAAACAGGGGATGAAAAGGAAACCTCAAATGAGACTGAAAAAACAACAGATGCTATGAAGAGAAAAGCTTCAGATGCATCAAAGGAGCAAGAAACTGAAACAAAGAGTGGAAAGAAGCATAGAAAAAAGTAATGCTGATGATTGTTGTACACTTATACATTGTAATCTGCAATCAGAACTCTTCAACCTGTTGGTATCTAGTCTTTTAACAGAAACTGAACCACACTCTTTGACTCCATGGTAGTTGCCTTCATTCTACATTTCTACCTGCTTTTTTTTTTCCTTAGATTTTTAGTGTTGCTTTTATTTCATATTTTCACTAACTTGGATGTCATGTGTTATTGAGTCCATATTAATTTGAGCATATGATGGTGTAGGCCAAGTAGTGTGGATATGAAGAATCGCTATTGTGTGTGTAGTTCCCATTCTATTGCCTTTCCCAAGTGATTTGATTAACCCTTACTTGTCGATGAATAGATGGTGGGGAAATCAATAAGATTTTGCACCTCAATATTAACTCTATCCGAATTTCCTATCACCAAGGTTGCATGGAAATACGAAAGGAGGAAAAGGAGAAACCGGAACTAAGGATGCAAATCACGAAAAAAAAAGGAAGCATTTTTAGATTTTTAAAAGGGAAAATTGCATATTTGGTCCCTGAGCTTTAACTAAGTTCCGACTCAGTCCCTGAGTTATGGTCGTATCCGAGTTTAGTCCCTCAGTTATGAACAAAGTGGCGCATTTGGTCCCTGGCCGTTAAAACTAACGGAAAAAATAAAAAATAATTAAAATTTGAGGGGTAAAATATGAAATTCACATTTTATTCTTCTTCTTATATCAAAATCACTTTTATAACATTATTTTTCACTTCTTAGCCTTATTTTCAATATTTTTCAATTCTGAAAGCATTTCAATAATTTTAGTATGACTTGTTAGGAGCCTGACTCTCGTATAACAAACTTAAAACCTAGTACAAACAAAGAAACACTTGATCATTGTGTTTAGGCATCTGAAAACACTATCCTAATAATTTTCGATTTTCTTTACTAAGCAACAAAGGTAATCAAACTAGAACTTTTGAGATACAAAATTTTGTTTTCTTAAAACCAGAGTAATGAAAGAGGAACCTAAGAATCAATTATGAAAATTTTAAAAACTTTTGTAACTTCAAAAAACGACAATCGACTAAACTATAGCATACAAAATATTTTTTACATAATAAAAATCTCAAGTTATTCTTTTGGTGAAATTCTCATAAAAGCAACCTGAGAAATTTGAAATTATTTTGTATCTCTGAAGTTCTAGTTTGATACCTTTGTTGCATAGTAAAGGAAACAAAAAATTATTAGGATACTGTTTTCAGATGTTTAAAAACAATGATCAAGTGTTTCTTTGTTTGTACTAGGTCTTAAGTTTGTTATACGATAGCCAGACTCCTAACAAGTCATACTAAAGTTATTGAAATGCTTTTAGAATTGAAAAATATTGAAAATAAGTGGCTAAGAAGTGAATTAGAATTGAAAAATATTGAAAATAAGTGGCTAAGAAGTGAAAAATAATGTTATAAAAGTGATTTTGATATAAGAAGGATAATAAAATGTGAATTTCATATTTTACCCTTCAAATTTTAACTATTTTTTAATTTTTTCGTTAGTTTTAATGGCTAGGGACCAAATGCGCCATTTCGTTCATAACTGAGGGATTAAACTCGGATACGGCCATAACTCAGGGATTGAGTCGGAACTTGCTTAAAGCTCAGGGACCAAAGATGCAATTTTCCCTTTTTAAAATTAGCTAATAACTTTGAATAGTTTTATAAAGCCCTTTTAAAATTGTCTTTTGAGAATTTGTGCTATATAGCCTACCACTATATATTTCTACAAAATTCTTAGAAAAATGCTAGTAGAAGACTAGTAGTAGCTTTCAATCCTTTGCAATTAATCCATATATAATTTGATCTTTGAGAATTTTGTGCTATATAGCCTACCACTCTATATTTCTACAAAATTCTTAGAAAAATGCTAGTAGTAGTAGCTTCATTTCTTTGCAATTTATCCATATATAAGTTTGAAAGAAGGAAGTTTTCAACATTACACATGGAAGGGAGTGGGTTCAAGCCTCAGTGGAGGCGACTGTTGACTCTTTGTGCTTCAGTAGGTTGAGAAAATAGCTATGAACAGATACTACATTGTAACAGAGTCAGTAGTACTAAAAAAAAAAGTTGGAAAGAAGGAAGTTTTCAACATTACACATTATGTTAAAGTCGGTTAGAGTCACAATATGAGATTTATTCAATGCATACCTTCAGATAGTAATTGTAAGTGACGGTAAGAATGTTACCGGAGTATATTTGATAAGTAAGTATTACAGTTTCGGTACAAGGTTCATTCTTTATACTGAAGGTGCAACATCTCTTCTTCTGGTGAGTGTAACAGACTCAGGTAATAATGGTGGGAGGAGTAATGATGAGGAGCCAGTGAGTAATTCCCCTTTTCAATGTGTCGGAGTAATGCACTGTTATGTAGTTGTTTGACTTCCTCGTGACAACTTGCTTTGCCTCTAGTGGTTCCGGGTCGGGTGCTTGCCCAATTATCCTGTCACCAGCCCCCCACTCTCTAGCTAGTGAGAGTGGTCGAGGTGGCTTAGGAGTATTAACTTGTATCAATACAAAACTTTGAATAGGAATCAAACTCATAACCATTTTTTTTTTGAAACCATAGTGAGTCGAGGCGACTTCGCGCCGAAACTCAAAACCACGATTAGTCGTGGCCGAGGCTGTGTGGACGAGCCGTGGCCTCAGCCGATTGTTGGGGCCGAGGCGCGGCCTCGACCATAAACAAATCTTTTTTTTTTTTTGTATTTTATTATTATTATTATTTTTTAAAGAGATTTTGTTTTTTTGTGTCTGCGCACTTATAGCTCACTTTGGTCGGCCATAGACTCGGTCAAAGGTTGGCTCTTTCGTTGGGTAGTGAGCGGGGTCAGGTCCCGTACCGGATAGTGAGCGAGGTCCAACCAACCGCCTAGACCACCGATTATGGTGATACGCTAGGCGGCCGGCCAGCACCTAACCGACAATTAATCGGTGCCTAGGTGAGATTTTTGCAGCACTGGTCTTGATAAAAGATAACAATGAAACATGGAAGCTCCTAAATCCATACTATGCTGCAGTAGTAGTATAATGAATTGGAAAAATCTGAAGTGTTAATTTTAACAAGAAAAAAAAAAATAGACAAAAGGAAGCAGGCACAATTCATTAAAAGCAGCTTTTCTTTACAGCTTGCTGAATTACATCAACATAGGGGCTACAAACACTTCTAAACATAGTCAAATGATGAAACAATTAGATGTGTTTCTCTCCTTGTAGCACAAGTCAATTAGAAAGCTTTTGTTCATTACACTTGTTAATCCCAAGAGAATTCATGTGCACCACATGCACGCCAGGTGTTCTCGTATCCGCTTCCCTCCAAACAAATGAAGCGGCAGCTGAATCCATGCTTAAAATTCGTTTCTTTCCTCCGGGAGATGAGGAATCCAGAGGCAGCCCAGCAGGACTCCCATGCGAAGTCAGGCAGCTTTCAGTGGAACCATCATTGCATTGCGTATTAATTCTGGGGGATGCTTCTTCACTTCCCGGGCCAGTATGTATATTGGCAGGATCAGAAGGATATACAGGTTGGTTAAGTGCAGTCTTTATTCCTAATCCCTGGAAATTTTCTCCCTCAGTGTCTGGTACAACGTCTCCTATAATCTGATCAGCAAGAATTTTGCAGGCTGCCTCGAGCATGGCCAGGTACCTTCGTTCAGCATCCTGGCGAATTTGCAAGTGCTTTTCTGCCTGTGTAGTAAACTGGAGAATCAGCTATCGTTTGTACAAATAAGTTGCTGCAATTATGCATAAGTTAGCTAAGGAACACTAGTAGAAGCAATTGAAGTGTTATAAGCTTAAGATTGGGCTAGGATCATTCAATTGGGTTATAATGCACATCGGCCAAACTATACTAAAAGATTCTTATAAAATCATATATTTTTCTCCTATTTTATCAATGTTACCACAAGTAGACAATCGGGTGAACACTAAGTGGACCGAACAAGTTCTAATACCATGTTATAATTTAAGATTTTCAATTGGGCTATAATGCACGTGTCAAACCACACTAAAATATTAAATCCAATAAATTAACTAACCCATAGCCTTATAAACTCGTGTTTTTCTATTATTTTATCAATGTGGGACTCTTAACATCAAAGATAGGTGTGAGCTAAAGACTTTTCTCGCTAAACCCGTCTCTGATCTTCTCTACTTTTTTGGCTGCAGAAGAGTATGTTCCATCTCAACTAAAAGTCTAAATTGATAATTGGACTCCACATATATGTTTTTATATGATATGCTGAACACACCCCCTCACGTGTGCAAGCAAGTTACTTTTGACGGGCTCCAAGCAACACATGAACCATAGTGTCTTTTTATTGGGTGGCGCACAGATACCAAATTGCAGCATGTGCTCCATCTCAACTAAAAACCTAAGTTGATAATTGGACTGCATATTTATGTTTTATATTATATGCTCAACACAAGCATCATCTAATCACAAATCCAGTAGTTATCAATGATGTCATTAAGCATTAATAGTAGAACAGCATTGCATAACAGCTCTCCATTCACTTATCTCCAGAATAAATTACGTGAAGAAACATTTTGAAACAAATTAACCATTCCAAAAATAGTGGAAGGAAGCTTACTTCAACTTGTAGATGCAATTTACTTTGGACTTCCATTTGAACTCTCAATGCCTCCTTGACTTCATAACCCCTGAAGTCGGTATTCAATCTTTAGAAAAGCTTAAATCCCGTATTGAAACTTAGAAATTTACACTGTATAGTTCACTAAAGCAAAGAAAAAAACAATTAGCTCTTACTCATTTATGTCAGGAGCAGGAAGGTTTTGAGGAACATTGTTGGAGCAAGGGCTTTCTAAGGAGTACGCAGCTGAAAGCCCTTCGAGTCAGCAAGAAAAGATTTCAGTTAAAGGTTACAATGACAAAAACAAAAACATGCTCTTTGTGTGATGCTTTCTCGTATCAACTTATCATCATGTCTACACGATAAGACAGTCTATCCTCTCTGATTGCACACTGAATCTGGGCTCAGCAAGGCAGCAAGCATAACAAAGCTCAATAAATATTACTCCGTACTAAGAACATTAGTTCTTACTCTTGATGACTATTCTTTTCTGTCATAAAGAACATTATTTAGGGTGAATTAAACATGGTGTGCTGGGTTCACTATTTAGTTTCCTTTTTTTTTTTCCAAAATTTCAGTCTGTGAAGATAGTAGGAATCACATTCTCAATGGTTTCCAAAGTTATTTCAGATTCTTTTTCACCTGAGGCAGACAATGAGGGAAGCACGAGAATTTCAGCATTATGTTTTCCATATTAAATCTAGTGCAGCACTGCAGCCCACATAAGCATATGGCTGGGTTAGTTTCAAGGAATTAGGATAACATTACACTTAACATGCATGTAAAGGGGCTTGGGCAGCTGCAGGAGAAGGCACATGACTGGATATAAAAATGAGAGAAGTGTGACAATTTCAGCATAAAATCTTTTCAAGTAAACCTAAAGGAACCAGATGATATGATTCAGTAGTTTGACTACGCGTCACAGGTTTGTGGTTAACAGATGAAGATGGTTTACATACGGTGGCTGATAATAGTGCGAGAGAGAGAGAGAAGTTGGTGGAATAAACTTCCTTTTGATTTTATTCAATTTCCAACTTACCAAGACAATCTAATACTCTCCCTATATATAGGAGTTAAAAGCTTAAGACATAAGGAAACAATATTCTAAAATATGCTTACTTAAAAGTAAAAAAGGCAACTACTAATAAACTAGGAAATAAGATAACTAAGTATATTGGTAGCAGAATCTGTATTGTATCACACCACATTAACACAAGATCAAGTTATTTAAAGCCATTCGGTAACAGGCATGTAAAGGGACTCAAGCAGCTGCAAGAAGAGGCATATGACTTGATACAAAAATGAGTTAAAAACTAAACCTACCATCATTGGAAGCCTCACCAAAATCTTTCTGAGATTGCTTACCTAGTCTGTATTTCTGCAAGAACGAAAAAGGAGGCCATGTTAATAACAGGATGCAAGCCAATTTTAAGCTCCACTTATAAGTTTATATTTTCCTCTTCTATTTTCCTTTACATTTTACCAAGAAGGGGTTAAGGGAAGAGAAGAAAATTAAAGAATTAAAACACACCTGGAGGTGACTCTTCAGGTGGAAGAGCGTAAGCCCCTTTACACCCATTGTGCGCATGATGGCCTTTGGAGTAGCTTCTGCAAGCAGATAGATTAGTAAATGACTGACGGCACTAATACATTAGACAAATTATATGCTCTAATTATCTATAATGTTCTTAGTCTTGCTCTAACTTCCATTTAATTTACTGAAATGATAGAAAGAATACATCTAAACAGATTTCATTTCAATCCAGAAAATTTTCATTTCATATCTTGTATTATCATTACTACTCTGACAAGGCCATACACAATTTCTTGATATGATTATCAGCGGAAACAAAATTAATATTTATAGCAGGTAGCCGTAGGTGAGCAAGTTCTTGTCTATGTGAGCTCTTTGGCATTGCAATCAGCATTCTCTGTGTGTACACTTATAAATTTTTGCAAATACTTTCTATAGCCTAATCTGCTCTACTCTCTGTTATGCCTGAGTTATACCCAATTTAGTACTCGACTATAGTGATTTTTCTAGATTTAGTCCTGAAAGTCTTTTTGTGCTTAATTGGATCCTCGAAGACTATATCAGGTATTAATAGAGGAAAAATTACCAAGCTACAATTACAGAGGACTCAATTAGGTAAAACCATTGAAGTAAGGACACAGTTAAGCACAAAAAACGTTTAAGACTAAATCGAGAACAACCACTATAGTCGATGACTAAATTCGGTATTAACTTGTTTATGCCATATCAATGACCACACAAGAAGGTTCTTCAACAGAATATGCAAATCCCCACCCTGGTTGAACACTTGCTAACAGAACCAAGTCAATAACAGCAAGGTCGTAACACTTATGCCCATTTGTCTTTTGCTATACACGCACACCTATTTCCCCTTCAAAATCAAGATCCCTGAATATTTTTCATCCAACTAATTTAAGGGTTCATTCACATGAGATCTCTAAACTGTTCAAGACTCTACCTTAGAATAAGCATTATAGCTTTGTTAAATGTGATAAGGATACAATCGCTCAAGAACCCACTCAGTATAAAGTGTAAACCCACTAAGCAACTTAGTACAAAACATTCATTTTCATCAATCTTAACAGGCTCAAACAATGTAGAACTCTAAACCCATATTTGCAATCTGTGAGAAACAAGAAAATGAATGAAACAGAGGTAGATCACAGCGTATACATAACAAAAAAACATTCATTTTCAATAAACGAAAAAAAATAAATAAATGAGCTAAAATCCAAGTAAACAAGTCCAATCACTAGAGTTGAAAGGGATACTGACTACTGGGACCGCCGAGCTGAGTAACGGCGTCAACAAAACGCTCGTGAAGGTCAGCGGTCCAACGGAGGCGCGGCCTTGGATCGGATGTGAGGACGAGACAAGGGTCGCCGGCGGCGGAGACCCTATGGGTCTGAGCGTTGCCATTACTGCCCTGAAGGTGAAGATCTTCCTGAGTTAAGCCAATGGTTTCTCTGGGTTGAACCAATCTTGGAAACATCCGATCTTCTCTTCTACTTCGATGCTTTTTGAAGTAGAAAACCAAGATTTTAGACCTCGGATTGACTGATGAACAGAATGGCAAGAGATTTTGTGAGTAGAAAAATATTCTCAATTTTTTTGTACGGAGTACCATTAATAGTATAGAGTATTATTATGCAATACATAAATCATGGAGGGTCTAACACTCTAATCTTATTGGTTAATTATGCCATTTAAAAAAAAATTATTCAGGTTTGTTTCGATATCCAATATTTTGGCCATACAAAAATGAATTTCAATAAAAATAAATAAATTCAAAACCATCTCATCCGCGGATGCCGAAGCTTATTAGCGTAGTTGATTCGTTGTCTAACTTAAAAGTCATGACGAGAGACGAATCTCATTGGAGTACGGAAGGTTGGGATTGAATCTCTTGTACACGTGGATTCATTGCAGAACTTGCAATTTACCTCAGTTATTATTGCTTTAATGATAGGGTCGCAAAATAAAATGTTGGCACCTCGAATATCTAAATCTAATGAATTTTGGTACCCTTCATTTATATATGTTTTTTAATTTTTTTTATACATTATGCTATTGGTACCCTTCATTTATATATGTTTTTTTTTTTTACATTATGCTATAAGAGTTGTACGTACTATACATTTTTTTTTTTATAAAAGTACACATACAGTTATAACTTTCGTTATCTTTTTCTATTATTGTTACAATACACCTGCATCCATCCTATCTTTAATTTTTTTATATTCTTCCATGGTAATAATATATGTAGACATTATATTAGAATAATATAATAAATAAATTTAATTTCATTTATATTTTAATGGAAAGAAAGTGTCAAATACACCCTTGAATATTATATGAGAAGTCAATTAACCTCCAAACTTTTGAAAGTTGCAATTAGACACATTAACATATAAATTTAGTGCATAAAGACCAAAAACAGGTTTGTGACTTGAAATAGCATGTCACTAATGCCTTGCCTAAGCTCCGGCGACCTCGGGCTAATTTCAGCGACCACCCAATCAAATTCTGGGGACCCTACCTGAGAAGGTGATCATATATGGTCACCTTCTCCAGCATAGCAGAAGGCGGCTATTTTGGTAAGTGCCTGGAACTCGACCTCCGTAGAGGAACGTGAAACTGAACGCTGTTTCGTAGACTTCCAGGAAACGAGATTCAAGCAAAAGAACACACAATAAGCCATGGCATAATGTCCCCTATCACGAACACCACCCCAGTCAGAGTCCGAGTAAGACACAAGAGTGAGTGGACAACCACGCCTGAAATATAGACCAAAGTGTAGAGTACATTTCAGACAGCGCAGAACCCGCTTCACAACTTGTCAGTGACCCTCAGTTGGAGACGCCATAAATTGGGCCAAGCAGTTCACTGTAAAAGAAATATCTGGCCTTGCAATCGCCAGGTACTCCAAACGACCAATAGCCCGACGGTAGGAAGTGGAGTCAAACGGCGTGACATCTGTATGTAAATCAGCTGACGGGCACATCAGAGTAATTACCGGTTTCGCCCCCGTCATATGAAACTACTCCAGAATATCAACCATGAAATTATGTAATGCAGATAAACACAACCAATTTTAATAACAATGGAGTATCAGCAGGAGCAATTATTTTCAATAAAATTCCAAACACAATATAAAGCGAATAAAGCACCAAATTAAGTACACAATTGAATTTGATGACGCAGTTGGAGAACACCTCCCAAACTGCGAGGCCACGCCCAAAACTTTTTCACTAAATATCAACCCGCAGTTTTACAATACAAGGTTCAATGAATTACAAAATAAGGCCTACTACTTATTTAAACATCAACCTTATAATACAACTCTATGAAAAAATTTACAAATATAGTTTGAACTAATTCTACCAATTACACAAACTATAACCAACCTGGATTTCGATTCAGCTTGTACAAGTATCAAGTGGAATAGTTACTCCGGATAGTGCTCCAATCAATCCCTATTTTTCTTGAAGTTTCTTACACAAATATTGTGGATAATTCTTGTAATAATAGCTCTTGAAACTTCAATATTGTGGATAATTCTTGTAATAATAGCTCTTGAAACTTCAGAATTGTGGATAATTCTTGTAATAATAGCTCTTGAAACTTCAGATTTCTTCATTACATTGCTCCCAATTTATAGTGAAGGACACCATAATATTAGGCTATATTGTGGATAATTCTTGTAATAATAGCTCTTGAAACTTCAGATTTCTTCATTACATTGCTCCCAATTTATAGTGAAGGACACCATAATATTAGGCTATATTGTGGATAATTCTTGTAATAATAGCTCTTGAAACTTCAGATTTCTTCATTACATTGCTCCCAATTTATAGTGAAGGACACCATAATATTAGGCTATATTGTGGATAATTCTTGTAATAATAGCTCTTGAAACTTCAGATTTCTTCATTACATTGCTCCCAATTTATAGTGAAGGACACCATAATATTAGGCTATATTGTGGATAATTCTTGTAATAATAGCTCTTGAAACTTCAGATTTCTTCATTACATTGCTCCCAATTTATAGTGAAGGACACCATAATATTAGGCTATATTGTGGATAATTCTTGTAATAATAGCTCTTGAAACTTCAGATTTCTTCATTACATTGCTCCCAATTTATAGTGAAGGACACCATAATATTAGGCTATATTGTGGATAATTCTTGTAATAATAGCTCTTGAAACTTCAGATTTCTTCATTACATTGCTCCCAATTTATAGTGAAGGACACCATAATATTAGGCTACATTGATGCCACTATCTCACGCCACTTCACGGTGAAAAGAATGATATCCACACATTTGTTTGAGAAAATTCAGTCACTTTCCACATTGTTTGTTATTCTCATCAGCACATCACAATCAGACTTAGTCTTTTCAATAATAGCTTCAACAATAATTAATATGGACCGGACCTCACACAACAACTAACATATGCCAATTAAAAATTAAATTAATATTAACATATTAATTTTATACTAACAATCTCCCCCTTTGGCATATGTTGATCAAAACACCCCTACTCACTCTAAGAGACATCTCACTTGAAATAAGTCAGCAGCAACTCAACCATGCCCTCAATTTTCAGCAAACAAACTCCCCCCCATATATGTACAATCTCCCCCTAAACATGTGCACCAACAAACATATAATAACAACCAAATCTTCCCCTAAATTTGTAACACTCCCCAAAATATACTCCCCCTTTTGAGAAACATTAGTTAAAGGTATCTCCCTCACAGGACAACAGAAATGAATAAAGCAAATAAATACAATGAAGAGCACCTGAAAAATAAGATGGAGAGAGAATCTTATAGAAGCATGCTCAGTAGAGGGAAGGTAGGGAACAAACAGAGTGTATGAGTGATGTTTCAAGTCGTAGCACACTGGATAGCTTTCACACTAGGTTCTTCTCAGGTTATTTGAAACCATATTAAGCACCAGGTAGCCCTCTTCCAGGTCACCAAGAGTTACTTACTCTAGAAAGCTTTCACACCTGGTTGTTCTAGGATTCTTTTGAATCGTAGCAGACACCGGGTATCCATCTTCTAGGTAAATATGGGAAGAGGATAAATATGAGCATTTCTATGTATGGGAGATGTATTGAAGAAGGTAAATAACATCAAGCAAAATTCATAGTCCGCATTCCTCAAGAATAGATTTGAGCACATAATTTGGAAGATAATGTAAGACATAGTCTGGTTATTAAATAGGGAACTGAGTTAGAAAGAGGTACCAAAAGCATGCACTACGGTCAAATCTAGAGTATGCAACACATACTATCCACATGTTATTCCCAAAGAACTCTAATTGTTCTACTAGCAAGACTCAAGAGTACTACCAAATGCAGAAAATTTACCGGTGAACTAGTTTTCAAAAAGCCACTGATTCATCAGATGAAGTAGCAACATCACGAGCTGGAGAGTCTCTATTATGAGCGACCTGTCGTAGTGTAGACAATAGACCAGTGATATGAGCCTCACATGCTATTAGCATCTTTCGGCGATCATGTATCAAACGAAGCTCATTTCCTAGGAAATCAATAGTGATGCCCGTGGTGTCAGCAGCCGATGATGGACCAGCGTGATCATTCGGCCCAGCAAGATCATCAATGTGGGTGCCAGTAAGCAATCGGTGGTCGACTTTGATAAGCTTTGGTTTGGCTTCATAAAACTCAGATGCGTCATTTTCAAATCCTCGCATAACTAACAAACCATATATTAAGTTATGTAATATCAGGTTCTTTCGACCCTTGTCCCCATTCTGAGCATCAATTACTTGATCAAACAGCAGTTGTCCTAAATTGAATCGAATCCCACTACCAATCTTAAACAGGAGAACAACCATAGCCATCAGGATGGTACATAACCTTTTTGTGTCGTAGGCATCCAATTAGAGTATGCAACTTTGTGTAGATAGGCAAAAGTAGAGGTCAATTCCACTGCCTTAATCGAGTCTATTATCACCCATCTAGTCTTTGTACCACCAGTTAGCAGTCGAGTGACTACATCCATATCCTCAGTAAAATCATCATCACAGTCAAATAAACCAAAAAACTGATTAATAACCATTGGATTAAAAGTATACATGCACCCCCTAACATATTCTCAGCAATTCTGGCACAAGATTGGTATAAAATTCACACACAACAGATCTAACAAATTTATCCACCTTGACCACAGTTTGAAATAAATGAGCAAATTTTAAAATCTCACACTGTCCTGGTTTAGAGGCAAAGTCTTTAAGCATTAACGTCCTTAGGCCCATAATATCCTTAGCAGAAATGTGTTGCCAGGCAAAGTCCAAAGCAGCATAATAAAATTTAAAAGAGAAGGCATCAGTAGTAGAGTTTGCCTAAGAAGGATTTTGACCAGGTGCAGGAGCAGGCTGTGCGGGCCGCGGTGCAGCAGCAGGTAGCGATCGGCGTGGTCTGGCAGCGGGTGCAAATTGTTGAAGTTTATTGGTAAACCGGGTGACTCTTTGGGTTGGAAAAATCACTTTTATCCTCTACTTCTGAGTCGAGACAGATTGCACACCCGAAACCAGAGCGGCAGCACGGTGGTCGGTCGGCGGTGAAGGTGTGTACCCGGGGTCTTGCGTACGCAAATTTTCAAGAGCAATGTGTCTATTTTCAGGAAAATCCACAACTTCATCATTTAAATTGTCTGCACTATTCTCATTAGGGTTGGACTGATATTCTTCAACATCAACATATGCATCAATATCTTCCATTAGACCATTGAAATCAACACTAACCACAGGAATATTCAAAGTATGATGATTTTCCGGCGACGATCGAGCTTCGCAAGCGACGACAATTCCCCGTCTGGCGCTGGAGCGGGTTTGTCGCGTAGTGAATGGAACGGTGATTAAAGGTGGTGTTGTCGGGGCTTTACTGGAGGAAGAGCTCGCCGAGCGGGAGGAGAAACACGGAGGCATTCCTGTGGAGAAGACGGAGGTGATTTGCGACAATTTTGGTGAGAGAGGAGAAGGCCAGCTCTGCATATTCTGGTTTATCAATTACAGCTATTGGCGAAAAGGTTTAGGGAAGGAACTAAACAAATAAAATATAATACGGTAAATAAGTTGAACTAAAAAACAAATACAATAACTTCTAAACATTTATATACAGATTGACTCAAGGAATATCCTAGGAAGACACACAGCAGGGATTTAGGACTCAATTTTGTTAGAAAATAAGGCTTTAGCCATGGATACCACAAACACCCAAATGGCCGAATTTTTGTATAATTTGGATTTTCTCAAACAATTGTTTATATGGTGTGGAATAATTTAGAACGAGAGTAGGCATGCGATTTATTAAATAGACTGTTATTTGGAAAGCATAGGTCCAAAATGAAAAGGGCATGGCGCATAATGTAAAAGCGTCATACTGCTCTCGATTGTGTACCTGTGCTGACTATTCAGCCATACCATTGTGTATAATTTGGATGTTTCTCAAACAATTTGACGTAGAATGATTCTTATGGTAGCATTACCCTATTATGTATAAGAGTCATCAACCTTGTATTGTTCTTCCACCTTCGTATATTTCTTAAAAGGCCAATCATATTGTTAGATATTATTTTCATATTCTTTCCTTCAAATTTTTTTTTCATATTCTATTTATGTTTGACTTTAAACTAATGTGCCTAACTACACAAGGAATTTAAGTGTTCCTTAATAACCTTATACAAAAATGAACGTATTAGAGACCTCTAAAATTGTCATTTCTATTAACCATTCTATGATGCGTCATTTATTTATTGAATATGTAAATTCTTTATTAATTAAATGTGGGTTAACCAATTCACCGAAATATAAGTACTTTTTCTTTTTGAATTTGGGAGTAATAATTGTAAGGATGTAAAGTATTTTTATAATAAATTGAGAAAAAAAATTACACTTTTTGTCCCTAAGTTATATGATAATTGTAGAATTTGTCTTTTTAAATGTTGGTTATGTTCATTTTTCGTCCCTTTACTAATAAAACATTATGGACGAAATTTGCAACTTTAATATAGCCAGGGACGAAAAGTGAGCACGGGAAGTTAATAAAATGACAAAATTTGCATCATCAATGATAACTTGATGGCGAAAAATGAGTGTTACTAACATTTAGGAACGAATTTTACAATTATCCTATCACTTAGGGACGAAAAATACAATTTTCCTTAAAATTGAAAAGTATACTAAATTTAGGCTCTAACGAACAATAATGTTTAATTGTTGAACATAGTGTTTCACACAAATATTTGTTAAAAAAAAAAAATTACAGTAAGTTTTCAAAATGCACATGTTCATGAGTGTTTTTTTTATTAGTTTGGGGTGTGCGGTTTACCTGCATCTAAGCTAAAAAATATTTGTATAAAAGAAAAGAGTCTCAACTTTGGAGTGAAGTAGAAAGTTGGAGTACTAACTACTTAACGGTAATAATTCTGTCTCCGCCAAAACTTACACTGAAAAATCCCAGATTTTGATTTGAATGAAAAATCCTCCGATTTCTTGATTCTTAAAGGGAGAAACAAATGGGCGGAGAGGATGGGAAGAGCATTCTCCTGATAGTGGTGGTGGTGCTGATATCCGCCGCCGCAGCGGTGGTGGAATCTGCGATCGGAGTGAACTGGGGCACTATAGCAGTTCACAAGCTGCCGCCTTCCACGGTGGTGGATCTCCTGAGGGAGAACAATATTCAGAAGGTGAAACTGTTCGACGCCGACCCGGCGGTGCTCAGTGCGCTGATGGGCAGCGGGATTGAGGTTATGGTCGGAATCCCAAACGACATGCTGGCAGCCGTCGGCTCTTCTCCCTCCGCCGCAGATTTGTGGGTCGCCCACAATCTCACTAGATATATGGTTAATGGCGGCGTTAACATCAAGTACACTCCTGTTTGGCTCTTTTTACTTTATATCACTACATCAAAAGTTATAACTTTTAGCGAAAACTCAAATTTTATTGTTTTTATATGAGAACAGGGTAATAGGGTGTTGGGCTTGAGCCTCTATCTAATCATATTTGAGTCTCTGCCCAACAATCCTTACGTGTAACACTCCTATTGTTTGGGAGGGGAGTAGAGTTTCCTGGTCCTAAAAAGGAAATTGTACAAATATGTTTGCACGTTTTTTGCTTCTGGTATACCATCTCAACTAAAAACATAAATTGGTAATTAGATGCACATTTATATTCCCTAAGTTGTTAGTTGGATTGCACGTTTATGTTTAAACTGATAGTTGGACTGCACACTTATGTTTATATATTATATGTTCAACTAGCCCCTCATGTGTACGAACTATGACCTTTTATATGGGGTTGATTCAGATATCAAATTGAATCATGTGCTTTATCTCAACTAAAAATATAATTTTATAGTTGAATTGCACATTTATGTTTATATATTATATATGGTCAACAGTAGGATAGGAACAGCTGCCAGTTGACTAACTTAATTGTGGATTTATAAGCAACCATTTTGTAGCTACAAGACTATAAAATGTTGCTTCTATGTTCTAATAACCTTGTATGCATCTCCCCTCATATTATTGTTGCCACAATTTGATTTGTTGGGGCTCTAATGAAGAGAAGAAAACATGATAACTGCAGGTATGTTGCTGTTGGTAATGAACCTTTTCTTGCAAGTTACTCTGGTCAGTTCCAATCCTATGTTGTCCCTGCTGTAACAAATGTACAACAGTCTTTGACCAAAGCAAATCTTGGAGGTGCTGTAAAGCTGGTTGTCCCCTGCAATGCTGATGCCTATGAGTCTTCACTTCCATCACAAGGAGCCTTTAGACCTGAATTGACCCAAATAATGACCCAACTTGTTTCACTCCTCAACTCTAATGGCTCACCATTTGTGGTTAACATTTACCCCTTCCTCAGCCTCTATGGGAACTCAGACTTCCCTCAAGACTATGCGTTTTTCGAAGGGACAGCGCATCCGGTGGTGGATGGCCCGAACGTATATTACAATGCGTTTGATGGAAACTTGGACACTTTAGTTGCAGCCCTGTCGAAGCTCGGGTACAGTCAGATGCCCATAGTTATAGGAGAGGTGGGATGGCCCACGGATGGCGCCACGAGTGCCAACCTTACGGCTGCAAGAGCTTTCAACCAAGGTCTTATATATCATGTTCTTGGCAACAAAGGGACCCCTTTGAGGCCCGGGATGCCTCCTATCGACGTTTATCTTTTTAGCCTTTTTGATGAGGGTGGGAAAAGCATACTTCCCGGAGACTTCGAGAGACACTGGGGCATCTTCTCGTTCGATGGCCAGCTCAAGTATCCGCTCGACCTTGGCAACGGTCAGCTCAAGAATGCCCGAGGTGTCCCTTATCTTCCATACCGGTGGTGCATTCTGAACCCTAACAAAGATCTCTCGGCTGTGTCTAACCACATTAGACTAGCGTGTAGCTTGGCCGATTGCACAAGGCTGAACTATGGAGGGTCGTGTAATGGAATCGGGGAAAAGGCGAACATATCGTACGCATTCAACAGCTACTATCAGCTCCAAAAGCAGAATCCACAGAGCTGTGACTTTGATGGGCTTGGACTAGTTACATTCTTGGATCCTTCTGTTGGTGAATGCAGATTCCTTGTTGGGGTCACTGACAATAATAATTCTTCAGGGTTCAGCTTGCAAACCAAGTGGCCTCTAACCTTAATCATAATAATCTCTTGGGGGGTTTGGTTATTTCTTAGCACATGATGATTTGGGAGCACTATGCTCATACATGAGTGTTCTGTTTATTTCTTTTGAAATTTATAAAATATGAAAGGTGGAAAGCACAGGAGGGCTTGCTTAGAAGAAGCTAGCTGATTGAGTATTTCACTGATTGGTGTGTGGTATTCTTTGATCTTTGCATTGAAATGCTAGATATCTAATGTCTTATTGGTTTCCCCTAATACTTTACTTTAATCAAAACTGTAATACACAATTGGTAAGAAATAAAGTAATATCATAATAGAATTGTAGATAACTAAATATCATCATTACACTAAGTCTTAAATATAATACTTTATATTATAAATGTATTACCTTATAGCAAAAATGTAATAACTAATTTGCAGGAAATAAAGTAATAACATAATATAATTGCAGAAAAAACATAACATAATTACATATATAATACGTAGTAAATACTTTAAACCTTATATATAGGGATCACACTTGTGTGAGGCTATCTCACAGATCCTCATCTTTGAGATGAGTTGGGTCAATATGAAAATGTAATACTTGTATTAAAAATTGTAATACTAATAAGGAATAAAATGTTTGTTACATACTCAAAAAAAAAATGTTTGTTACTTATAAGGGAAAGTGCAGTACTTTTGATAAAAATGTTTTGATGTAAAAGTATTACACTATCCCCTATAATAAATGTTGGCAAGTGTTTGTTACCTATAAGAAAAAATGTAATACTTATGAGGAAAAATGTAATATTTTTAAATCAAAAGTATTATATTTTTTTTTCAAAAATATTACACTTTCTCATATAAGTAATAAATACTTTATTCTAGATTAGGATTACATTTTTCAGTATAAGTATTACATTTCCATATTGATCCGACCCGTCTCATGGACAAGAATCCGTGAGATGATCTTCATACAAGTTTTTACCTATATATAGTACAATACCACATAACATAAATATAATACACATTTTGCATGGAATAAAGTAATAACATAACATAATTGCAAATATCATCAATACTTTAAATTTTATATATAATATACTTTATATAATATAAATTCAAGATCACAAGTAAGTCATGTTTAAATACTAATTTTTTCATAACTATAGTTTTATTACGTTTCTATCCTATTACTTTCAAAATGATTATGCTTTATTGTATTTTATTTAGAGATAAATTTTTAAGGTGCACTTTTGGGACCAATATTTTATCCATTCATTGCACGGATAATTTACTATTTTTTTTTTTAAAATAAGGGTAGGCATGCCTTGCCTACACTTGCGAGTTGAGTGGGGTGGGCCTTTAAGGGCCACTCTTTAACCGGCCGCCAAATTTAAGACCCACCCCCTACCTATATAAGGGACGACAAATTATTATGTGGACCATGGTTCACACAGTGCTGTGTGGATCATAAAAAAATGTACATTATACAAAATAATGTATACTAAATGTACATTATATGCCAAGCACCTTGTACTCAGATGGCAGAGTAATGGCTTTTCCATATGGGAAGTCATGAGTTCAATCCTCAGTGGAGGCGATACTGACTCTTTGTGCTCCAATAGGGTGTGAGTTAGTTGTATTAAAAAAAAATGTACATTATACAAACTTTCTCTATATATTATTTGTGAGGTGGTTATTGAAGAGTTTTTGTAAGTATGATTAGGATAGAGAAAATGAGAGAAGATGATTAGGATAGAGAAAATGAGAGAAGGGGAAAAAAATAAAACAAAGGCAAGCCTGACGCGCTGCACGCGCACAACAATAAATGGAGCATTAATTATATTTTTTCTTGGGAAGCCAAATATCCCAATGCTTTGCAGGAGTTCTTGGAGCATGCCATGGTATATAATTCTCTGACAATAACCAAGTATTATCTCTTGATAGGGATGCTCTCAGTGAGCAAAGCCCATATTAACAGTTCTAGACTGATAGTGCCTACAGAATTACCAAGGACAAGTTTAGCTGCATGTTGATCCTCATCCTCCCAAGTAAAACTCATTCTTAGATTGAAAGCCACTAACATTAAAAAGTGCACCACTATAACTATAAAAGTATATAAAGTACTAGAACAAAAAAGTGATATCTAAAAGTACATAATATAAATTTTTAATATACACAATATAATATTTAAAAGTGAATTTTAAAAACTCTAAATGTGCAATTCAAGAACTCTAAATGTTCATCTATGTTATTTAAAAATGTAACTAAAAAAGTCTAAAAGTGCACTTCCAAAACTTTAAAAGTACACACTTACAACACAATAAAAATAATAATGCTCACACGCATATAGAGGAAGATAACATGAGAATAGTTGTTTCTATCTCATTTATCCATGGCAAAATATTAGATGGACAAGATCTATATACTCTTGAAAGAAAAGTTATCATATCATTTTAGAGCAAAACAAAAAAACACATCACTTTGATAAAAACTTGCATTGTTTAGGAAAAAAACTTGTTAATGTACAAAAATTTAAATGAAAGACCCCATGGTGACATGTATTTAAACATGTAAAAGGAAACGCAGAATACTTTACCATGTTTCTAAATAGGAATGTATGGTCTAAAGATGTTGATAGGCTGATTTAGCCTTCTCAACAAGGATAAAGTCAAGAAAGCAAAACAAAAACAACTCAACATTCCTTCTTGCATCCAACAATTAAAGAGCTCCTTTCCTAAATCTTTAGGAAAAATTAGCATGTTCATGTTTGTCGAGGAGGAAAGATATGGCACCCTTTGGCTTTGGATACCAACTCGGACTTAAGTATCATCCACTTGTGAGTGAAATACGAAACTTGGGAATGTGGTTGTGATATCCCTGTCATCAGAAGATAAATCCAAAGGCAACGAATATTAGAGACAGAAGTGAGGTGAAGTTTTCAATGCTATGCTTAGTGATTAGACCGATCTATAGTGTAACTTACTTGAGGTACTGAAGGGTCATATTCTTCAAGAGAGATGGATGGCGCAAGACAAGGCTACGCCACTCTTCTTTGTCAATCTTTCCATCATGTTTGGTATCAGCTTCTTCAAAGGTCTGAGGTTTATGTAAAAGAAGCACAGAATTCTTAACTAAACTTATCACATCACAGGTGGGGAGGATATAAAGGAGGTTGATCAAGTCTATTGTGATGCTATTGAGCCTTCCAAAATTTTAATTAATCTCTAAGTTCAAGCTTGCCAAGTTTTTGGTAAAGCCAAGAAGAGACCTAGAAGGATATAAGATCTGTGCCACTATTACCTTTACTCAGAATTACATAATGCCTTGCAAATAACTTCCATCAAACATTTATTAACATGATGCTAATTGAGAAACATGAAACTAGAGCCTACTACTAAATCATCCATTTTTAAAAGGCGAAAGAGCATTTCTTTGGACATTGCCAGCATTACACGGATTTTCTTGATCCAAGTAAGATTAGCTTTGTCAAATGTTATGTAAGAGAAGATGAAAACAATTACCTTGTCAATGATACTTTCTATAACATCATCTGAAAGGTTCATGCCGGATTCAGCAAGTGTAGCCACTACCATTTGCTTCACCTACAATTGAAACAATGCTCAAATAAGATTGAAGAGCATTTATAAAAAATAAAACATACAAACAAGCAAACAAATCCTAAACGGCCACTACCAGAAAAGTACTACCACTGCTCTGCCACATCAAAAAAATTGCAGACACAAAAAGGTCTGCAACCGAAGAAAGTGAGAGGTTTCTACATGCAGCTACGTCTATAATTTTGATAACAAAAGGTAGAAACTAGAAAGTATGATCAACATGGACTTCCTAGTTTGTGGTATCACTGGAAAGGAAAAACATTAAAACCAATATACCAAAAAAATGAAAATACCTCTTGTCTTTCAATGAATCCTTGCTGCTTGAGATCGTATAGTTGGAATGAAACTGCAATAAGAGAATTTCAGAATAACCAGTGTGATAAAAGAATTAGGTTTCCATGGACTGCAGAGAGATGGAGAAATTAAAAGGAAGGAAAAAGAAAAAGTGAGGGACAAATTCTAGTGATGAGCATAATAAATCTACTAGCAAGCTCATGCAGTCATAATAGTAAATGCATCCTTGCTTGAAAGAGCATAATTATGTTGTGTCTTTTGTATTCCAACATCTTAAAATCTGAATTCATTTCAACAGTTCCTTCAAACAGGAAAATAAAAAATCACTTTACCACTGGTATTAAAAGTATTCATTTAACGCCTGCCATGATGTAAACCAAAGGATTCATTATATATTCATTTAGTGTAACATGTCGATCCCACATATATAGACCTTTTAGAGAGTCATGCAGTTAAGTTGATAAAGCACTTTTCAGTACTAAGGGGACAAAGATTTATAGTAACCATATTTTTGGTAGAACGAAAAACATATATGCAATTAAATTTCTGATGGTAAAGTGGTTACATGTAAGTTTCCTTTGATGTAATATACAAAATGATTGACATGATTTTCCTTTTTAGGAAGTTACAAAATTTAGCACACATATAAATGAACAACTTCAATTTATTACCAAAAGTAGAAAAATTATGTTATAAATGCACCTTGGTGCATTCAAATTTCACAGGTCCCATCTCAGTAACTAACCAGCACCTCAAAAATTAGTTCAATTTTGCTTAGACTCTTCATAAATGCGCCACTTGCATTTAAGTCTATGAGATTAAATTGGAAGATGAGGCTCAAGCAGGGAAGAGGGTTTTAATGTCATTAACTCCATAGTAGATATAATTGGCTAATTGCACTATGAAAAATAAAGTAATGCTGAAGGAAAGGATAAATTAAGACACTAACAATCAATCTTATCTTCAATAGGAGCATTTGGATGAAACACGGAAAGAGCACGAGCAAATTCTTCAAAGTCTAGGATTCCATTGTGTTTTGTGTCAAATAAGTCAAAAACCTGAATCATATAAATACTTTCATTATTATTAGATAATAGAAACAGAAATATACAACATAGAACAAAGGGAGAATTTTGGTGGGCGTAGAAAGTTTGGTATGAAACAGAGTGCCTACACACATACACATATACGCATGCATACACACATAAATGTATGAAGGTCAAGAGCTGCAGCAAAAGTTAGTAAAAGTAGTAAAACTTTTAGGGCTAGTGTCATATGAGAATGAAGTCTTGCAACTCTCTAAGATTGAAGCTAATAAATGAATTCAAATACTAAACATACAAAACAGTACCCTATCAGCAAACAAGCTCTCCTTTTTATTTGTTTTGAACAGTGCGAGCTGGAACTCTTCCTGAAATTGGTTAATAATCAATAGTTGAGCATTAAAAAACTGAAACAAGGAAAGAAATAAATCAAACGGAGACAGAATAATTTGAACATAGTAAGATAGGGAGCAATAAATGTTACCTTGTTAATGAGCCCATCATCAATCACAGCACTGCTTATCTTCTTAAACAATTCATATAATGCTTCTATTTCACTTACACTAACTGCATTTTAATGGAAAGAGTGCAAACTTATTAGAAACTCAATTAAGATGAAAAAGTTCAAAACCACTATTGGAATTATTGGCAGTGCATCACTTCAGATCATTAGAGCAGGTAGACCAGACCAAATGGATGCTAGGTATGTTTCTTCCACCCTAAATTGGTGATAAACAAGGATGCAAGATTGGGTACTGCATCCTAGGTGGGAAATACATTTATTTTAATGGTGAAATGGAAACCGAGAACTAAATGACGTTACAAACTGCACAAATACTAAGAATAAATATATTTAATAAGAGATGCTCTAGCTAATGGAAAGTCCTCTTCATGACAAAACCTAGGTCATCAGTTTTGTGTTTACATGTCTAAAAAGTCCAATCTATTACCAAACCTACAGAGCTTTCCAGACAAATGGAAGACAAAAAAAGACCGAATGTCTTAACTATAGGTCCTTTCTTCTGTTAGTATCTCTTCTACTATCCCTTGGATAAAGCATTATGAAGACTCCAAATCAAAGATCAAACGATCAGGAAAATAACAGGTGAAGAGCATTATTGAGCAAAAGTTAACTTGAGATAGAGAAAAGATAGAATCCTTGAAAGGTCTAAGTGCCCTTCTAGGAGTTTCACCAAGAAGAGCTTCATTAACTTACAGTATACACAAGCTTAATCCATCCACAAGCAAAAAACTAGCAGAAAAAAGAAAGAAACTGCAAATCCCTCTGAATACTAAATAGCCAGAATACTCCTATTCTGAAGATTAAAAAAAAAAAAAAAAAGAAAAAAAAAAGAGGCATAATTTAAAACAAGAAACCTCAAAATACGCCATAGAAATTTATGAAAAAAAGTCTAAAATCTACACTACATCTAATTGTCTCTTAATCTGACAGACATGACGCACTCAACAAACCTTTATTATCTCATAAAACCCTTTCGGGCTTTGGGTTGATCCAAAAACAACACTTTTTTTGCACTTTAGTGCATATTCAAATCTCAATTAGAAGCTCTTAGATGGGGCTTACTCATCTTTTATATAGAAGATATTAACTGTCCTATTCCATACACTGGACAGCCAGCTTGGCTAAAGTCTGAACGATAATACTTCAAGGATTTTTTTAGTGTGGAGTCATGGGAGAAAACTTTTCAAGGACATTTAATAAGTTCTTCAAGAGAAATAGCAGCATTAAATTCCAATTCAGTTTAATGCATCCTTTGTTTCTAAATAGAGTTTGAAGTAGTGTATTTATGCAATATAAAAAAATTGATGGTGTAACATATTTTACATTTAGCTCAAGGAAGTGTGACATGAATAGAAAATTTGTAACAACAGAAGCAGTGGGCAGGACAGAGAAAAGATTGAATCAGACAATGACATAAAAGAAGATGAAAAGATGCCAATAAACAAATTAAAGCCAACACATAATAGCATAAAAAAAAAGGTTATGACAATCAAAACAGGATTATGTTATTTACTGTTTTCCAAGACAAGCCATGATAAGAAGAGAAGCCACAAATTTGCATGACTTACATACTGTCTCCCTTGCAAGAGCTTCAGGATTTTGTAGCCCTCTGGGCTGCTTAGCCAAATCAGTATCACAGCAATTTGCAACAGAAGCAAACAAATGCTTTACTCCGTCTAGGCACGGCAACATGGTCTCAATTTTCAGAACACTCCATGCCTGTACAAAAATTCTCACATTATTCAGTTACCACCTAACCAAAAAAGAAATTCAGTCTGTAACGCGAGAGTTCATGATTAAAAACGATTATTGTTTGTTCCCATTCATAATGCCTAGTAAAACTCATATCTGTCCAACCTTGATATTTACCTAGCAAACAATAGAATTATATAATGCACAGAAAATGATGACAAAGGGATCATTTAGCTGGGTGCAATGACGTTTCAGCACATACCAAAGGGCAACCAAATGAGTATACAAGCTTGATGAATTTCACAACACTTAAAAACAGGTATGAACTGAGAAACACTTGGACAGTTGGACTATGATTTATCAATGAACTTATATCTCCATTAATTAAATAATAAGATCCAGTGCAAGTATATATACATTGTATGCTTTAACAGTTTATACATTAATGTGGTTTTTTTATGTTTTGGTATTTTTCTGTGTGCAAAAGGCAAACCTTACAAATAATATAAATAAGACTTTATAGAAAATAACTAATATCATCTCATTTGCATTAACTTCAGTCAATTGCTAATCTATTTCACTGAGCACACAGCAGTTAAATGACACATTTCAATGCATTTGAGGAGAGAAAACCTGATTGATTTTTATACAGATTTTTTTTAACTATTATGATTGGAAGCTGGCGGTTTGAGTACATTTTAGAAAGCCTGCCAACAGCCTAGCATTATAATATTAATGATCACTATGCATGTTCATCCTTACTTGGCACCATAGCATGATGTGATAGTATATGATAACACATGGTGTCCAAACCACATCCCACAACAGAACGCATTACAATAACAAAGACAGTCTCAGAGAAATTAACAAAAATGGTTTGCTCATTTAAGCCATTATCTGAAAGCACATTTATTAACACACATCACTACACAGTTCATGGATTTACTTCTCCTTTGTTGAGAAGTTTGAATACCAAGAGTATAATCCCAATTACTACATCTCATACAAGTGACAATACAATATTGCTGCAATCGAATTTTGAAACGATCCGCATATTCCTTTGCAAGGCATTTCAACACCATAGCGCTGTAAAACATAAACTCACATACACAAGATGTGGACAAACAAACAAAGACAGTTAAAATTCCATCAAGAAGTTTACACCCCTATTCAATCAAGATGAATTCAGATTGAAAATGAACCCAAAGAGTAGCAGATCAAATCTCAGAATCAACAACACAAAAATATTTACGGAGGAAACACATATATGCAACTCTGTAAATACACACAGGGCTATACAGCATTGATTTGAACATCCATTGCCTATTCCCATCAAACCATTAACTTGGAACAAACAATCATGGTATAATTTAGTGTCTAGGATCTAGAAACAACAAAATTCAACAAAAAACAAAGCGGCACAGCGCTTAAGAAAAGAGATATCTCTGTATACACACATATGATTTCTTATTCGTATATACACAGACACACATATGTATATCTTGAGCGAGAGAGAGAGAGAGAGAGAGAGAGAGATACAGATTGTACCATTCAAGAAAGAAGGTGGGAGACGGATGAGTGGTTGCAGAAGAGGAGATCATTATTTTAAGCTTCAACATTGCGCATCTGCTTCCTTGCTTGCTAGATTGATTAAGCCTGCTTCTTTCTCGTGCCGATCAAGCCTCGACCCAAATTCCGCTGTTTCTACTCGTGTTTTTAAATTTTCCCAGTATGTGTTTGGAGTGTTTTGCGAAAAAGAGGAGAATTGGGATTTGGGACAGATTATTGCTGGAAAGAAACTCAAGAATGGTGTACGAAAGAGAAGTACGATTGCTTTGTTGTTTTGTATCTCTGCGACTCTGCCCAATCATATGCTCATTTAAATACTTGGGTAAGCATCAGCAATAAGCATATTCAAAATTGGAATTTAAATGATTATGAGAATCAAATACTCTGTATTTGATAAAAAAATTTCATTACTGAGATCTTTTCTTCAAATTTTTTGTGGGCTAAATATTCACCTCATCGTCTACGGCAAATTATACCATAGATCAGGGTCTATCTTATATTGTAGACCCTGATAAAAAAAATAACATATTTTAATTATTTCTTTATTTATTTTAATTTTAAAAAATAATTAATTAATTGAAATAAACATATCTACATTTTTCTCAATTTTTTTTGGACCCAAAATTTTACCCTAATATATTTTAATTATTTCTTTATTTATTTTAATTTTAAATTTATAATTGTAATGAAAATTAATTAATTGAAATAAACATATCTACATTTAATCGAAATGATAATTTTAAAATTGAAATTAAACTAATAATTGTTTAAAAATTAAACAACAATCAAATTGAAATTTAATTATAATGAGAATCAATTACCTTATAATATAACTAGGGTTGGTCTTGGTCATGTGTGGCTAGGGCGACACCATTATTTATATATATAAAGTCATTCTTTTTATACTTAATAATTATATTTTTAGAATTTATATATTGATCTTAATTCTAATTGCAAATAAAATTTTAGAAAAAAATTGATATTGAAATTTTGGTTAATAATTTTGTATTTAAATATGAACAAAAAATGTTAATTTTAAATTAAATTTTAAATTGTATTTTTTAAAAAATTTTGTATGCATTATATTTGGTAAAAAAAGTTATTACATTTTTATTTTTATTATAGAATACAATAACTTGAAGTCCAAATAGATTTGTATTCAATTACCTAGCTATCTTTTATATTTCTATCGTTGTCTTTGAGATGTCTTTTGGAGTTATGCTTCTTTGCCTCTATAAATAGAAAAGACCCTTATTTTTAATGGAACGGCCCTAATGATAATGATTTAAAGTAGTAAGAGTCTCTTTTGCTTGGTATAAATAGGAATTCGAATCTAAATAAATATTTAATTAATTAAAATCACGCGTGCGCGTATACATACACACACACACACACAAATATATATATATATATATATATATATATATATATATATATATATATATATATATATATAATTGCACAACTTTTTATTTTATTTTTATTTTTCTTTCTTATTTTTTATTCCATTGTTCAAAAGTAGGAAAATAGAAATATAATGAGTTTTATACTTTTATAATAACTAAAGAATTGTAATCCAACCATATAATATAACAAAAGTAAGCAAATATGATTATCGGTATCAAATCTCATAATAGGTTACAAAAGTCCCAAATCAAACGCCAACCGAATTTATTTGCATTCTAACAATCTATATTTTTTTAAAATTTATGGTAACTAGAGTTAATTTATTTCCTACAAAAGTAAGCAAATATGATTATCGGTATCAAATCTCATAATAGGTTACAAAAGTCCCAAATCAAACGCCATCCAAATTTATTTGCATTCTAACAATCTATATATATTTTTTAAATTTATGGTAACTAGAGTTAATTTATTTCCTGTTTAAAAAAATAAAAGAAAAGAGTTAATTTGTTTCCTATTTCAGGAAAAAAATAATTTAATTTATTTCCTACTTCAGGAAAAATATATTTAATTTATTTCCTGATTCAGGAAATTTAAAAGGAGGTTTAATTTATTTCTATTTTTGTTATTTTAACCATATACCTTGACAAATTTTTTAAATATTATTTTTTGGTAATCTAGTTGATTTTTAAAATATATTTAATGATCAATCTTCATGTCTTATACTCAATATGAGTTAATTCCATTTTTGGTTCTAGATTTATAGGTGGCATTCCACTTTTAGTTCTCTTTTATCAAAATATCCACATTTGGTCCTAGTATTATTATAGCATGACCATTTTTGGTCCTCCGTCAACAAAATTTTTGAATGTGGTTAAATACAATGGCATTTCGGTCTTCAATTACAGATTTTTTCAAAAAAATAAACATAAAAATATAGCGGGGTCAACTTACTTTGTATAAGAAGGGTGGGTTCGAATCTCAGTGGAGGTGATATTGGCTCTTTGTGCTTCATTTGGTTGAGAAAGTAGTTATGAACTGATACTACATTGTAACAGAGTTAATAGTACTCAAAAAGAAAAATATTAGGTAGCATAGGCAAATTAAATTTTACTGTGGATCATCGTCCAAAACGATGTTGTTTCTTTTAATGAAAAGAAACGGCACCCATTCCGTATAATTAGTTCTGTTTGTATAACATATTCAGTTTCATTTTATATACATTGTAGCTTCATTGCAGTACAACTAATGTTTCATTTTGTTTCAACTACAGTTTCATTTGACATTATACATACAATAGTCTTATTACAGTGAGACCTGTTATTGAATTTTATTTTATACACATTGTAGTCTTATTACAACACCACTAAATTATAATTCTAATTCAACTACGGTTTCATTGGACAATATATACACTCAAATATGCGAAACTATATATTATTTTGTTTCATTTTATATACATTGTAGTTTCATTACAACACTACTAAAATATCATTTTGATATAACTATAGTTTCATTTGACAATATAACTCAAAATGTGAGACATATTATTTAGTTTCTTTTTATACATACTATAGTTTCATTTTAGCAAAACTAAAGTACTAATTTAAATTCAACTACAGTTTTATTTAACAATATACACTCAATATGCGAGACATGTTATTCAGTTTCATTTTATAGATACTGCAGTTTCATTTCAACGCAACTAAAGTATCATTTCTGATAGCGTTAATGATCCGGCATGTATGCAAATCCACAAACTCTTGTATGAAATAGAAGGAAAATAGTATAAGATTGTAAATTGTATAGGAGCCGAAAATGGTATCTCAATTTGACTCTTTTATTGAATCTTTAGAGAAAATAATGTGTAGAGAGAGAGAGTAGGGAGGAAGTGAGAGAGAGCTCCCCTTTAATGAAGGGCTATGGTCCTTTATATAGGCCCCTGACCTGTAACTAATACCGAATATATGTACAAAATATGTATGGTGGTATACAGTGGGTATATTCCCTATCAATTTTAGTTTAATTACAATTTCATTTGATAATATAAACATCATATGCGAGACATATAATATCATAAGAAAGTCAATTCTAAAGAAAAATCATTTTTTTGGTGCTTCGTTCGGTGGTAATTAAGTTATTCAATTTCTTTTTAGATATACTATATATAGTTTCATTTTGTTCTGAACACACAAAAAATACGATATTTGTTAAAATTTAACAACTGTTGTGCCTTTACTTGGTCCATCATATATTCGTATAACAATTGGGTAGCATATGATAACAGATAATATATAGTGATGGCTTGTGTGTAGTTTCTTAGTCTGTTTCCTATTTGTTGTTGTGGTTACCTTGAGTTTAGTAGGTTGTTAGCTTCACCTTTGTAGTATAAATACTTTCATGGTGTAATGTAAAATCATCACTTCTTCACTTATCTACATGGTATCAAAGCTATTTGATCCAAACTATAATTTTTTTTTCTCCTCCCTAAGTTTTCTTTTTCCATGGCTGCTACAGATGCAACTCCCATTAATCCTCTCCTTAATGCGGGTGATGCTGCAAATACTGAACCTACTCTCCTTCCCAATCCTATTCATCCAGTTCCTAATGTTGAAGGTTCCCATACCATTCCTAATACTCTTGAACCTGGACAACCACTAATTGTGGTTACGTTTCACAACACTCAAAAACTCACCTCCTCCAACTACCTTACATGGAAAATTCAGCTTGAAGCCATTCTTATTGGCTATGATCTTGAGCATTTTATTTATGGCAGTAAACCCGTCCCAACTGCTACTATCACTGTGCAAGATCGTGAACTCCCCAATCCGGCTTATTCCACTTGGATACGCCAGGATAAACTCATTTTTGGTGCTATAGCTGGTACTCTGTCCTCATCTATCAGGCCTCTCATTTCGAGTGCCCGGACTACTCACGAGGCATGGAATATCCTAGCAAATACTTATGCTCGCCCTACCCGTGGTCACATAAAGCAACTTAAGAATCAACTCAAGAATATCATTAAAGGCGGTTCCACAGTTACCGAGTACATGCACCAGATCAAGAGAGTTGTTGATGAGCTTGCCCTTTTAGGCAAACCCATGGAACATGAAGATATTACAGACAAGATTCTTGATGGTCTGGATTCTGGTTACCAGTCTGTTATTGATGCTGTTAATGGACGTGACTCCATTATCTCCTTTGAAGAATTGCATGAAAAGTTAATCAACAAAGAACTTGCTCTACACCATGCGGTTCCTCCTACCACTTTTCCAGCTACTGCTCATCCCACTCAAACCCGACCAACAAGCATCTTTCAGACTCGGCAACCCTCATATCCTCGCTTCACCAACAATTCATCTCGACCTGCTCCAAAACCCTTTCTTGGTCGCTGCCAGTGGTGTAATGTTCAAGGTCATGTTCTTTTTCATTGTTCTGTCTTTCGTGGCCAGTACCCAAATGTTCAGTTTCCTCCTCGTCCTACACGCAAACAAGAGGTAAAACCACAAGCACATGTTGCTGCTACCTCATCAGTTGCACCCTCTTGGTTGCTTGACAGTGGTGCCTCCCATCATGTTACCACAGATCTTTCTAATCTCGCTCTTCACACACCATATGATGGTACAGATGAAGTTATGATAGGGAATGGTTCTGGTCTTCCCATCTCACATACTGGTTTTATCTCTCTCCCTTCTACATCTAAATCTTTTTCCCTTTCCAATGTTTTGTGTGTTCCCACCATGTGTCGAAATGTTATCTCTATTTCTCAATTCTGTCGTGATAATAATTCCCTTATTGAATTCTCACCCACTACCTTTTGTGTTAAGGACATTCAGACGGGGGCACCCCTCCTAACCGGACCATCTAAAAATGGAGTTTATGAGTGGCCGGCGTCTCCTACTTTCCCTTCTCATGTCTTCACCACCATGGTTTGTGACACCAATTGGCATCACCGCTTAGGTCATCCCTCCACTCCCATCCTCGACCGACTCTTGGTTCGTTTAGGCATTCCTAAATCTTCTGCTCAGTCACATTGTAATGCTTGTCTTAGCAATAAAAGTCATAAACTTCTTTTCACAAGCTCTACACTTACTACATCTGAACCGCTTGAGGTTGTGTTCAGTGATGTTTGGACTTCTCCATTATATTCTTTTGATAGTTACAAATACTACATTGTTTTTGTCGATCACTATACAAAATATATATGGTTGTATCCACTAAAGCGGAAGTCTGACACATATGATGTGTTTGTACGCTTTAAGTCAATTGTTGAAAAGTTTTTTAATAAAACACTTCGAACTCTATACATCTGACAATGGTGGTGAGTACAAAGCCATGTCTTCTTTATTAGCACAAAGTGGCATCTCTCACCTCACCTCTCCGCCACACACTCCCGAGCATAATGGGTATGCCGAGCGACGACACCGTCACATTGTTGAGACGGGTCTTGCTCTTCTTACCCAAGCTTCCATGCCACTTAGATACTGGACTCTTACCTTTTCCACTGCAGTCTACCTCATTAATCGCCTTCCCACACCAACCCTTAACCATCACTCCCCTTATTCTAAACTATTTCGTAGTGAACCAAAATACTCTAGTCTTCGTAGCTTTGGGTGTTTGTGTTATCCATGGCTTAAACCATACACTAACCACAAGCTTCAGTCTCGTTCATTACCTTGTGTTTTTTCCGGATATAGTCCATCTCAACATGCTTTTTATTGTTTAGAACCAATTACAAATCGTATATATGTCTCTCGGCATGTACGGTTTGTGGAAACTTGGTTCCCGTTTGCACATATATTGTCCAGGACCTCTCCCGCCCATCTTCCTCTAGCGCAGGTGAGTGGTGTTCCATCTCTCTTCCCGTCTCTTCTATTGCCCATTCACCAGCGCCACCACATTACCAAAACACTACATCAACACCCCTCCATAATCTTCCTCCAAATTCTCCTATAATGTCCCCTCTATCACCGGTGTTCCCCTCACCTCCTGCTCAAAATAATCAAATATCACCAACACCATCTTTGTCCAATTCTACATCCCACTCTTCTCCCTCTGGTTCATCACAAACGAGTCAAGTTTCATCTCCGTTACCTCAACTTCCTATTACTCCTCTTCATAATCCGCCTGCGTGTGTACCAGTTCCTGCCCCACATGTCATTATCACTCGGTCAAAAAACGGCATCTTTAAACCTGTTCGAAAATTCAATTTATTATCAGCTCAAGTTGTTCCTACTGAACCTGTTTCTGTTAAGCAAGCTATGCAGGATCCAAATTGGTTGGCAGCAATGAAAGATGAGGTTGCGGCGTTAGCCCGTAATGAGACTTGGGATCTTGTCCCTCCTGATCCGTCTCACAATCTTGTGGGTTTTAAATGGGTCTTCCGCCTGAAATATCATCCAGATGGGTCCATTGCTCGGTACAAAGCTAGGTTGGTCGCCAAAGGTTTTCATCAACGGTCGGGGCTTGACTATACTGAAACCTTCAGTCCAGTTGTTAAACCAGCAACTATTCGATTGGTCTTAAGCCTAGCTGTTTCTCATGGGTGGGTAACTCATCAGTTGGACATTAACAACGCATTTTTGAATGGAACTTTGAATGAAGATGTGTTCATGACTCAACCTCCTAGTTTTGTTGATCATACACTCCCTCAGCATGTGTGTCGGTTACGGAAGTCACTATATGGTCTCAAACAAGCCCCCCGGGCTTGGTACACTGAGCTCCGCAATTACCTTCTACAAGTTGGTTTTAAAAATTCGAAGGCAGATACTTCATTATTTTACTACACTCATCGCACAGACTCTGTTTATGTCCTTGTGTACGTGGATGATATAATTGTAACCGGTAAACATGAAAAATCTGTTTGTTCCTTTATTTCTTGTTTGGCTCGCAGGTTTTCTTTGAAGGATCTTGGTTCCCTTTCCTTCTTTCTTGGTGTTGAAGTGTCTCCCTTCTCGCGCGGCCTATTTTTCAACCAAAAGAAGTACATTTATGACTTGCTCTGTCGTGCTGAGATGGTGGGTGCTAAACCTGTGGCCACCCCTATGGCTGTTTCTCCTCCACTACATCTCACAACCGGTCACACTCTTTCAGACCCGTCTGTGTTTCGAGCACTAGTTGGAAGTTTGCAGTATCTGTCATTAACCAGACCGGATGTAGCATTTATTGTTAATAAACTTTCTCAATTTTTGGCAGCACCAACTACAGATCATTGGGCAGCACTGAAACGGTTGCTTCGGTATCTGTGCGGAACCTTGGATCATGGTATTTTCCTTTCTGCTGATTCTCCAGTGCAACTTCATGCTTACTCTGATGCTGATTGGGCTAGCGACAAGCATGATTACCGTTCTACAGGAGCCTATATTGTTTACTTAGGCCGTAATCCTATCTCGTGGAGTTTTAAGAAACAACGAACTGTTGCCCGCTCCTCTACGGAGGCTGAATATCACGCTGTTGCTAGTACTGCTGCAGAGCTTGCTTGGATTTCTTCTCTCCTGGGTGAGCTTGGATTTTATCTCCCCGAGAAACTAGTTATTTATTGTGATAATTTTGGCACAACCAGTCTGTGTGCAAACCCAGTTTTTCACTCTCGTATGAAGCATGTTGCTCTTGACTTCCATTTTATTCGAGAGCGTGTTCAGGCTGGTACACTTCGTATCTCTAATATTGCAAGTGATGATCAGCTGGCTGATGCTCTTACGAAACCTCTTCCTCGCCAACGATTTCAGCTTTTATTGTCCAAGATTGGTCTCGCCGAACGGCTGTCCATCTTGCGGGGGCATGATAACAGATAATATATAGTGATGGCTTGTGTGTAGTTTGTTAGTCTGTTTCCTATTTGTTGTTGTGGTTACCTTGAGTTTAGTAGGTTGTTAGCTTCACCTTTGTAGTATAAATACTTTCATGGTGTAATGTAAAATCATCACTTCTTCACTTCTCTACAGCATATGCATGTTAGTCAAATACGCCAAATTCAACATGACATTGCATGTAGAGCCCTAACCCAAGTTGAATTCAAAGGCAATTTATATCATGGACTAGGGTCCACACAGCATTATAGAATTTGGATCGAAACGACGAGGTACAAAAATTTGTATTTGTAAGATACATAATTTCATAATACAAGACACATACACCTATTATATATTTACTTATTTTTCAAATCTAATTAGGCACATAATTTGTATTCATAGGCACAAAATTTCACAACATAAAACATAGAGAACATAAGACACATCAATTACTAATTTGTTTTGGATACAAAATTTATATCCTTTTTTTTTTAAACAAAAAAAATTTATATTCTTAAGGTACAGAATTTCATAACACAAGATACAAAAACTCACAAAATAAGACACACATATATGCACCCAGGATTCACAATGCACTATGAATCCTGGTCCATGGTATAAAGATTAAAATTCAAAAAATTGTTATACCAGGGATTATGATCTACATTGCATTGTGGACTTGGTCCAAAAATTATGTCTAATTATAAAAAATTATGTGTTTGTACATAAATTGAAGACACATAATTTGTTAACTACATGCACATAATATGTTGCAGTTAACATATTATGTGCACGTAGTTAACATATTATGTGCTTTAAAATTATTTACAAACACATAATCTGTTAATAGTAAATACATAATCTATTATTTTGGATCCTGGTCCTGTCGTCCATAGTATAATTTGCCGAATTAAGTTATGCAAACCTTCTTTTTCGAATGGACGACAGTAATAAGTATGCTTAAAAAAAAAAAAAAAAAAACTTAATAAATCGCAACAAGCAAACAACATAATACCATTGTATATTTGTATCTATCCGGAACAAAATAGATCAGGGTTGATGAAGATAAATCCATGAAATTAAATATCAAAGCTAGCCATGCTAGTTGAGATAAAGTGCATATATGCTAGCTAATTAGTGTCCCTTTTGCTCCGCTTTCCCAACAAGTCCTTCAAGAATTGCATCGGTACCAAGCTTACCTTGAAATTTTTCAGAATTCACAGGACCTGGAAGCTTGAAAGAGATTGAGAAATGGCCTGGTGGGCAAATGTTTTGAGATTGCATCTCAAAAATGTGATGTTGGTTCTCAATAGTTTTGTGAACAATTTTTTCACCATGGGTTGTCACTCCGTTGATGGTTACGGTCCCATCGTCCTCAACTGCACACTCAAATTCACCTGCAGTACAGCACGTTTGAAATAAATGCAAGAATTAGATGTAAATAACACCTACAACATGTTGAATTTCAAGGGCATAAGAATGTTATTCCATAAGGTCTGATATAAAATAGGCCAGGAATAGAACAACATGCTATTCCCCTTAATCATGCATGCAATACAAGTACCCCTCCCTTCTATTTTATATTATGTTACGTGTCTGACTTGGTTAATCCTGAAATTATTTTTAATTCAATTTTTTTATAATGTTAAGTTTAGTATTAATTAGTATATAAAATTTATATATTTAAAAACTACATTAAAAGTATTAATGAATGCAAAAAAAATTAAATTTAAAAATACAAAGTTAAATAGGCAAAAACTTGTTTGATCCGTGAGACGGGTCGAGTCAAGATAAAAATGTAATACTTATACTGACGAATAAAATGTTTGTTATTTATAAATAAAAGTGTAATACTTTTGATAAAAAAAATATAATAATTTATTTATGATTAGTATTACATTTTCTAATACAAGTATTACATTTAATTTCCATATTGATCTGATCCACCCGTCTCACTGATAGGGGAGAAGAGTCACACAATAATTGCAAAGAAACAAAGAGACTGATCAGGGGAGAAGAGTGACTCAATAACAAAGAGTTGATTTGACAAATGTATAGTAAACTAAAATAGGAAAGATGAAAGGGAATACTACATCCATCCCATTTTGGTTGTCTGGTTTGTTTAACGAGCCTTGACTGAAGTTATTTTTAATCCAATTTTTCATAATATTAAGTTTAACATTAATATATAAAATTTATATATTTAGAAACTACATTAAAAGTACTATTAAACACAAAAAATTAAATTTAAAAATAATAAAAAATTACTAAAGAAAATAACCAATGAATAGTAGAGGGTCTAATATAATAGACACATTATGCATGCATGCATGCAGATTAAATTCAGTAGGCACTTACTTTCATCTCTTTTAACTCCGGGAAGCGACACGTGGAATAAGTAAGAGTCCTCAGATTCCCCAATATCTACCAGTCCTAAAACCGGTCCCATTTGCCCATTTGCCGCACTTCCACTTATAGAGTACCCTCCTTTGGTTGAAGACACAATGTCTCTCCACTCCTCCTTAGAAGGGGGAGTTGGAAGGACAATCATAGCCTTCTTCTCTAACTCCTCATCATCATTATCCTCCCCAATCGGAATGGGGCTTGCCCAGTACCCATTGTTATCCAACACCAAACGTTTTATCCCCGTAAGCCTCTTGAACTTTTCCAAGAACGAAGGGGTAATGAAGTCCTCCACATTAGGGTCATTGATGAAGGCAATGTTTTCAACGACGTGATACCCGTTATTGTGTAGGCGTAGGGGGTGCAAGTGAGGGGGGAATAGATTTTCAGCATTGAAGGACTGGTAAAATAGAGGGAGGGGGAGAATTACGGACTGGTTTTGTGTGTTTCTAAGCACGTAGTAATAGAGTCTCTCTATATCGGCAGTCCTGAAGCATGTGCCAGCAAGTTGATGAGGGGAATAATGTTGAATGCCTTCTGCTATCCTTCTCAGAGCGGACTTGTTTTCATCCTTGAGATGAGGTCCCAAGTAGATGCCCATGATCATGTGCAAAACAAACATCTGATCATCTGTTGCTACCACCACGGTTTTGCCGGAAGAAGATGCGGCGCCGCCGGCATTCTCCATATCTGACACCAACCACATATATATATATATATATATATATATATATATATATATATATATATATATTAGGATTAAGTGTTTCCTATTATATCAAAATGTATGATATATATATAACCAGCTTGGTTGGCTTGAGTAGTAGCCGTGCATTATTGTCTTTTAAGATGGAAAAATCAATCTAACCAGGCCAGCACTTTGTTCCTTAATCGGGCTAGGCTGATACAAACGGAGATTAGTATGGTGCAGGCTTCAAGTGTCTCCTACAGTTAAGACATGCTCAGACACCTCGTGGCCTAACAAGAAAAAACCTAGGTACCCATTGTTGGGCTTGACTCTTCAGTAGTCTCAACCCAACAAAATACAAATTAATTAAAGTGGCAATATTTTGAATTTTGATGCCACAACCCACAAGGGCAGACCAGGCATGGCAAAGATCCCAACAAAAATAGAAACAATTGTAATATAATACACCAACAAGTTTGAATACCAAGTGTATATATATATCCCAATTACTATACAAAGAAGGGAAAATGACATACATTCCCAACCACCCGAACTATAGGCATACAGTGTTTTTTTTTTTTTCCTTTGAATTATTCATTTATTTACATTTGTCCTCAGTCTTACATTATTTTTAAAATGGTAATTATTTCTCTCCCTGGCTTTTGGACTATTGTTAAAAATGAGAATAAAATAGATATTTCAAGTAACTTTCATTTCCTGAAAAATTATTGCTTATATGTGGGAAATTAGAATAAATACAAAAGAGAACATACACTATTTGAAAGTATTATAATTATAATTTTAAACTAATGCTAAACATAATTAAGACTTAAATACAAATTTAGCAATAATGAGTTTTTGTGTTTGAGTCGATCTTAATTTTGTTCCTAGCATTAGGTTAAAATTATAATTATAATATTTGTAAATTGTGTTTCTTTATTTTTCGCATTTATTCTTATTTCACATATAAGCAATAATTTGTTAGATAATAAAAATAAATGAAATAGCTATTTTATCCTTATTTTTAACAATCCAAAAGCCTATTTAGCGATGAGAGAAAAATCGCCACTTTTAAAATAATTGAAGAGAAAAATATTAGGGAAAAAAACACTAAATATATAATTCAGAGAGAAAAGTGTTATTTTCCCAACAAAGAAACAACAAAAAACCCTAAGGGCAGACTCACATAGTTAGTTCAAACCGCAAAATGAAGAATTTAAAACACTTTTGGGTGTGTTTGGTAGCCCGGAAAATGATTTCTGGAAATCATTTTCCGGGCTTTTGGTGTTTGGCAGTGTTTGGAAAATGCAGTCAACGGAAAACAATTTCCGTTGACCAAGGAAAATGAGGCCATTTTTCCGGAAGTCATTTTCCGGACTTGGCTTCAACAATTTTTTTGGCCAAAATGGCCACATATGTTACTTTTTAAAAGAAATATTATTATTTAATATATTATTATTATTATTATTTTATATTTTTAAAAAATAATTTAAAATGTAATATTATACAATTTAATTCATTTTCCAAAAAATGAACCAAACACACAAAGACAGTTTTCCAGAATGCAACCAAACACTGGAAATGAAACTGTTTTCCGGAAAATGACTCATTTTCCAGAAAACATTTTCCAGAAGTCATTTTCCTGCTTTCCAAACACACCCTTAATGATTTTTTTTTTCTATTTGAGTGACGGATGAAAACCCGCAATCACTCCTCAGTGATATGCACTAAGTAAATTTTACCTTGTGACCTGGCCTCCTCTAAGAATCGAAGTTATAACGTATGGTATTTATATATCAGTTTTAATACCATATATCAAATCAAATTGAAAAGTCTAATTCCAATTTATAAACAAGCAACTATGATACAATCAATTGAAATGCAAAAACCAGTTGTAACTACACTGCATTAACCAAAACAAACAACAAAACAAAACAAACAAAAATTTCAACAACAATGGAGTTCCATTTCACAATGACTCCACTTAATAATCAATCCCCACATACATTCTATCTCATATATATAGCACCAGGAATCGTTCCCAAAAGTTTGAAATTAAGCCATAGCTCACCAAAAAGCAGTGAATTTGAGAAATGAACAATGACGATTTAAATCCAAAACTCTAGTAATAAGCTCGATCAAAGTCGTTAGTTGATGCGTGCGAGGAATAAAAGAGAGGGAGAAAAAAGATTGAATGAGTAAAGAAATTTTACCAATGAAATTTTGGGCAATGAAATTTTGGGCAATAAACTTTTCTCTTTGCAAGTGGCCGGCCTGAGAGACAGAGAGCGAGGGGAGCGTTTTTGTTGATAAATATTGGGGTAATATATGTCACGGGTTTAATATAATGTGTGACAAATAAATAGGGAATAATAAGCATATGAATACTTTATGGAAAATGGTGCAACTATTTTGTTGACATTTCATTTAATATAGTAATTACTACGTAATACATACTAAATCTAAAAAAATTATGTGTGCAGTGTGAATGCAAGTTAGAATTGTGGCCATCTTTTAGTGCTAGGAGGTTTGTACATTATGTGTAAAATGTTGTACATTGTATCTTGTGCATATGGAATTACCCTCATGTTAAGTTGCACCATTAACCATCATTATTACAAATGTTAATAATCAATTGCACATTGCATTGATGATTTCCCATAAGGCCAGAATTTAAATATAATAAACATTTATACATTCATATATGGGAAAATAATAAAAATATTTTTATGTTTTGTAATTTTATAATTTAAAAATATATAGTGTAATTAAATCATAGAAAAATATATATGGTAATAATAATAAATACATATTTCGTATTATATTTTACTCATATAGCCTTAAACGCTGAGTCAGAGAGGGGAGCGTTGGTTGATAAATATTGAAGTAGAGTTCGTAATTGAGTATGTCGTGAGTTTAACATGAAATGTAACACGCAAACATGGAATAAGCGCATATGAATACTTTATGGAGAGTCGTGTCACTCTTTCATTGACATTTCTTTTAATGGTAATTACTCCGTAATATATACTAAATCTAAAAACTTTATGTGCAGTGTGAATGCAATTCAAGTTGGAATTGTGGCCATCTTGCTTTTTGTGCTAAGTGGTTTGTACATTATGTGTAAAATGTTGTACATTGTATCTTGTGCATATGGAATTACCTTCATGTCAAATTACACCATTAACCATCATTATTACAAGGGTTAATAATCAATTCCACATTGCATTGATTTCCCATAAGGCCATAATTGAAATATAATAAACATTTATACATTTTTATATGGGAATATAATAAAAATGTTTTTATGTTTTGTAATTTAATAATCTAAAAATATATAGTGTAATTAAATCATATAAAAATATGTATGGTAATAATAATAAATACATGAAATATGCATATGAATACTTTATGGAGGAGTTAATACCCAATATAGCCCTCGACTATAGTGGTTTTACTTAATTTAGTCCTAAATGATTTTATGGTCAATTTAGTCATCGACTATGATGGTTTTACACAATTTAGTCATTTGTTAAAAAATCTATTAGTAGACTGTACGGTTAGAAATATGGTCATAATAGTAATTTCTCATCCTTCATCCCATTTGGGATGGTTCTTTTTTCTTCACCTTATTAAGTTCCACTCATAAATGTAAATCTACGTACCTAAATATTTATTCATTTAGGGTTGAAGTTGATTTCGGTATGCAGATTTGCATTTCTGCGTGATCTTAATAAGGGGAAGAAGAAGGAATCATCCCAAATGAGATGAAGGATGAGAAATTACCATCAGAGCCCTCTTTTTAACATTTAACTAACAAATTTTTTAACAAAGAACTAAATTGCATAAAACATCAAAGGCGATGATTAAATTGAGCACAAAAAGTCATTTAGGACTAAATTAAGTAAAACCACTATAGTCGTGGCCTATACAGGGTATTAACTTCTTTATGGAGAATCATGCCACTCTTTTGTTGACATTTCATTTAATATAGTAATTACTCCGTAATACATATTAAATTTAAAAAATTTATGTGCAGTGTGAATGCAAGTTGGAATTGTGGCCATCTTTTTGTGCTAAGAGGTTTGTACATTATGTGTAAAATGTTGTATATTATATTGTATCTTGTGTATATGGAATTGCCCTCATGTAAAGTTACACCATTAACCATGCGTCATTATTACAAGTGTTAGTAATCAATTGCACATTTCATTGATTTTCCATGCATAAAGCCATAAGTGAAATATAATAAACATTTATACATTTATATATGGGAAAATAATAAAAATATTTTTATGTTTTGTAACTTTATAATCTAAAAATATATAGTGTAATTAAATATAATCAAAAGTAGGGAAGTAGAAATATAATGAGTTTTATACTTTTATAATTATTAAAGAATTTTAATCCAACCATAAAATATAACAAAATTAGGCAAATAATATAATCGGTATAAAATCTCATAGTAGGTTACAAAAGTCCCAAATCAAACGCCATCCGAATTTATTTTCATTCTAACAATCTATTTTTGTAAATTTATGGTAACTAGAGTTAATTTATTTCCTATTTTTAAAAAAAAGAGTTAATTTGTTTCCTGTTTTAGGAAAAAATGATTTAATTTATTTCGTGCTTCAGGAAAAAAAAATATTTAATTTATTTCCAAATTCAGGAAATTTAAAAAGAGATTTAATGTATTTCCTTTTACAGGGAAAATAGATTTAGTTTATTTCGTGTTTCAGTAGAAAAGATTTAATTTATTTCCATTTTGTTATTTTAACCATATACCTTGAAAAATTTTTAAAATACAATTTTTTTTTGTTAATCTAGTTGATTTTTAAAATATATTTAATGATCAATCATCATATCTTATACTCATTAACAACACATTGATTCACGGAATGAATTTTGAAGAAATAAAAATTATATTCCATATAAAATAAAATATACAATGAATAAAAGAAAAAAATTATATTCCATTGTTTGATTTGCGGAGCAAATATATTTTAAAATTTGTATTTTAATGTTAGGGTCATAATCAGGTGTGGCCGCCCCTTAGCGTGCGGTCAGTGCGTCCGCACCACTATGTATACAAATATACACCACTCAATGTTAAAAAATGCACCACACAAATATGCATCATTAGGTACGCATCACCAAAAAATGCACCACTAAGTATGCAAATATACACCACACAATGTTACCAAATGCACCATTAGGGGTAGAGGAGTTAGTTATGGTGCATTATATTATTTTAGGTGTGTGGTGTGCTTTTTTTGGGTGTTTTTATGTATTTTCATTGTGGTGCGTTTTCTAACATTGAGTGATGTATTTTCTAATATTAAGTGGTGCGAATCGCACCGACCGGATAGGAAGGCACGACCACATTTGAATATATATATATATATATATATATATATATATGTATGTATATATATATATATGTATGTATATATATATGTATGTATGTATATATATATATATATATATATATATATATATATATATATATATATATA
>NC_044916.1:8197722-8237013 GCF_003576645.1 Ipomoea triloba
TATGTATGTATATATATATATATATATATATATATATATATATATATATATATATATATAGCTTCCTGTGCGGTTGTGCGGTTACGTACCTTAAGTACACAAACCACACCCCTTAAGCTAAAAATACAAACTACATACCTAAAGTTTTTAAATCGTTCAGCTTCAGTACACAAACTACACACCTTAAGCACACAAACAAAACACTTTAAGAACACAACCCACACACCTAAAGTTTTCAAATGGCGCACCTTAAGTTTCAACATTGACGTACCTTAAGCATACAAATCACGCATCTTAAGAAGGAAAACAACGCACTTTAAGAAGGAAAACCATGCACCTAAAACTTTAGGTTGACGCACCTTAAGTTTCAACACTGATGCACCTTAAGCACACAAACCATGCACCTTAAGAAGGAAAACTACGTATCTTAAGAAGAAAAATCACGCACTTAAGCTTCAAGTTGACACACCTTAAGTTTCAACAACTACTCACATTAAGCACACAATCAACACACCTTAAGCACAAAAATCATGCCCTTAAGAAGGAAAATTACTCACTTTAAATTTGACCTAGATGCAAAAATTACCAAATTGCCACCGCGTTTTTATTTTTAAATTTTGTTAGTCTTGGATGTTGATTTAAGTAAGATCAATGGTTCATATTTAATCGCACAACCGCACAGAAACTATATATATGGTAGGGTATGAGTTAGTGTTTGCTATCGTCATGATTGGGGATGAGGGAGTTGCTTTAGGACGCATAGTGTGGTGCATTGTTAGTCGTTAAACAATAGTTGCGTTTTGTGTATTGGAGTGCATATTTTAGAGGTCTGGTGTTAGTGCTATGCATTGCTTAGTGTAGTGGTGCACATTGTGACTTGTCGAGTTGTGCATTGTTGTAGCCTTGTAGGGTGTTTGGTGCATTAGTTTTGTTGGCTATTGCTATTTGGGTCGTCGGTGGGAGGGGTAGGGGGTATGAGTGTTGTGTAGTGTCAGGTGTGGTGTTATGCATTGTAAGGTATGTTGTTGTGCGTTGTTTTACAGTTATTGTTGCACTAGTCTTGATGGGTACATCTGTTTGTGTCGTAATGGTGGGAGGGGAAGTGGTGTAATGGGGAGGTGGGAACTGTTGTGCATTAGAAGATGTGGTGTTGTGCATTGTAAGGTGTTGCACTGTGCATTAGTGTATGGTTCTTGGTGCATCGATGTATGCTTAGGCGTGGATTGTGTTTGGGTGGGGGTTTCATGGTGGTTGAATGTAGATTTTGTACATTCATGTTGGATAAATTGCACACAATCTAGATTATGTGCATTCGCATGGTAGATTCTGTGCATTTGTGAAGGAGGATGCTTAATGTATTTCCAACGAGTATTAAATCAGGTGTACATATTTTATCGGATAAAGTCATGCACTTAAAGTTTTGAAGTTATGCACTTAAAGTTTTGAAGTTATGCACTTTACATTTCGAAATGACACACATTAAGTTTCAAAGTGATGCACCTTAAGTTTCGAAGTGATGCACCATAAGTTTTGACCTGATGCACCATAAGCATATGAATACTTTATAGAGAGTCGTGCCACTCTTTCGTTGACATTTCTTATAATATAGTAATTACTCCGTAATATACACTAAATCTAGAAACTTTATGTGCAGCGTGAATGCAAGTTGGAATTGTGGCCATCTTTTTGTGCTAAGAGGTTTGTACATTATGTGTAAAATGTTGTATATTGTATCTTGTGCATTTAGAATTACCATCATGTTAAGTTACACCATTATCCATCATTATTACAAGTGTTAATAATCAATTGCACATTTCATTGATTTCCCATGCATAACAGCATAAGGCCATAATTGAAATATAATAAACATTTATATATGAGAAAATAATAAAAATATTTTTATGTTTTGTAATTTTATAAGCTAAAAATATATAGTGTAATTAAATCATAGAAAAATAGATATGGTAATAATAATAAATACATATTATATTTTACTCATATAGCCTTAATTGATGTGTCGGAGAGGAAAGTGTTGGTTGATAAATATTGAAGTAACGCAACGTAATTGAGTAAGTCACGAGTTTAACATGACATGTGACACGCAAACACTAGTAATAAGCTCAAAGTCGTTAGTTGATGCGTGCGAGGAATTAAAAAAATAAAGAGAGAGAGAAAAGATTGAAGGAGTAAAGAAATGCTACCAATGAATTTTTGGGCAATAAACTTTTCTCTTTGCAAGTTGCCAAAGAGACAGAGAGACAGGGGGCAATAAACTTTTCTCTTTGCAAGTGGTCGGAGAGAGAGCGAAGGGAGTGTTTGTTGATAAATATTGGGGTAACGAATGTCACGAGTTTAACATGAAGTGTGACGCATAACATGAAATAAGCTTATGAATACGTTATGGGGGAGTTAATACCCAATATAGTCCTCGACTATAGTCGTTTTACTCAATTTAGTCATAAATGGCTTTTTGTGCTCAATTTAGTCATCGACTATGATGGTTTTACACAATTTAGTCCTTTGTTAAAAATTCTGGAGTTTATTACTGAAATGGTCCCTCGACTATTGCAAAATTACCAATTTGGTCCTCGACAATTTTTCGTGCCCAATTAAGTCCCTCGACTTTGAAAATTGTAACCAATTTGGTCCTCTGTTTATTTTGCCGTTAAACATCCGTTAAAATCGGGACCAAATTGATAATTTTGTTATAATCAAGGGACTAAATTGGTAATTTTGCTATAGTCAAGGAACCATTTTAGTGAAAAATTAATCACCAATTTGGTCCCTTGACTATAGAAAATTTATCAATATGGTCCCTTAACTATAACAAAATTACTAATTTGGTCCCTATTTAACGGATGTTTAACGGCAAAATAAACGGATGACCAAATTGGTTAAAATTTTCATATTCGAGGAACTTAATTGGGCACGAAAAATTGTTGAGGACCAAATTGGTAATTTCACAATAGTCGAGGGACCATTTCGATAATAAGCTCAAAATTCTGTTAGTGGACGGTTAGAAATAGGGTCATAATGGTAATTTCTCATCCTTCATTTGGGATGATTCATTCTTCTTCCCCTTATTAAGATCCACGCATAAATGTAAATCTTCGTACCCAAATATTTATTTATTTAGGGTTGAAGTTGATTTGGGTACGAAGATTTGCATTTCTGCGTAGATCTTAATAAGGGAAGAAGAATGAATCATCCTAAATGGGATGAAAGATGAGAAATTACCATTAGAATCCTATTTCTAACACTAAACTAACTGAATTTTTAACAAAGGAGTAAATTGTCGAAAATCATCAAAGCCGATGACTAAATTGAACACAAAAAGTCATTTAAGACTAAATTGAACAAAAAATGTCATTTAAGACTAAATTAAGTAAAACCACTATAGTCGTGGACTATATTGGGTATTAACTCCTTTATGGAGAATCGTTCTACTCTTTTGTTGACATTTCATTTAATATAGTAATTACTTCGAAATACATACTAAATCTAAAAAAAATTATGTGCAGTGTGAATGCAAGTTGGAATTGCGGCCAATCTCTTTGTGCCATCCAAGAGGTTTGTACATTATGTGCAAAATGTTGTACATTGTATCTTGTACATATGAAATTACCATCATGTTAAGTTACACAATTAACCATCATTATTACAAGTGTTAATAATTAATTACACTTTTGGTCCTGTGATTATTGGGGTCGTGTTAATTTCAATACACGACTTTAAAAACTAACAATTTAGTCCCATAACTATGCAATTTTTAACACATTTAGTCCACCCGGCCAAATCACCGACCAAATCTCTCCGGAAAAGTGTAAACCTTTTCAAATTATTTATTCATGGGGGCATTTTGGTCTTTTGCTCTTCATCTGTTCTTCTTCTCCATGGTTAACATCTGATTGCTTGAAGCCACCATGAAATCCAGCACTGTCCTCGGCCGATGGGGTGCCCGGAGTACTCCCTCGGCCTCTCATGTCAGCAGTAGATACCGTCCGGTTACCGCCGTCGTTGTAATCCCCTTATTTAAACTTAAATCTATTTAAACTTAATGACGGTGGTTGCCGACGGAGGAAGCAAACTTAATCCCCTTATTTAAACTTAAATCTATTTTTTCAAATAAAAAATTAATCCTCTGCAGTTAGGCAAAGATGAGTTCAAGAAATTTGACAAGCTGGGTTTGTTTTTGTTGAAATCTGTGTGCAAAGCAAACTTAATCCCCTTATTAATCCTCGGTCGTCGTTGCAAGAAAGGCGGAGAAGAACGAAGAAGGGAGGAAACAAAGATGTAGAGCCTGAAAAGACCAAAATGCCCCCATGAATAAATAATTTAAAAAAAGTTTACGCTTTTCCGGTGAGATTTGGCCGGTGGACTAAATGTGTTAAAAATTGCATAGTTACGGGACTAAATTGTTAGTTTTTAAAGTTGTGTACTGAAATTAACACGAAACCAATAGTTACAAGACCAAAAGTGTAATTAATTCAAGTGTTAATAATCAATTCCAAATTGCATTGATGATTTCCCATAAGGCCAAATTTATACATTTATATATGGAAAAATAATAAAAATATTTTTATGTTTTGTAATTTTATAATTTAAAATATATAGTGTAATTAAATCATACAAAAATATATATGGTAATAATAATAAATACATACTCCGTATTATATTTTACTCAAATAGCCCTAAACGCTGAGTCAGAGTAGAGAACGTTGGTTGATAAATATTGAAGTAGCGTAACGTAATTAGGTATGTCGCGAGTTTAACATGAAATTTAACACGCAAACATTGAATAAGCATATGAATACTTTATAGAGAGTCTTGCGACTCTTTTGTTGACATTTCTTTTAATATAGTAATTACTCCGTAATATATACTAAATCTAAAATCTTTATGTGCAGTGTGAATGCAAGTTGGAATTGTAGCAATCTTTCTGTGCTAAGAGGTTTGTACATTATGTGTAAAATGTTGTACATTGTATCTTGTGCATATGAGAATTACCTTCATGTTACGTTAAACCATTAAGTATCATTATTACAAGTGTTAATAATCAATTGCACATTGCATTTATTTCCCATAAGGCCAAAATTGAAATATACGGAGTAATAAACATTTATACATTTTTTATATGGGAAAGTAATAAAAATATTTTTATGTTTTGTAATTTTATAATCTAAAAATATATAGTGTAATTAAATCATAGAAAAATAAATATGGCAATAATAATAAATACATATTATATTTTACTTATAGAGCCTTAAATGCTGAGTGTGAGAGAAGAGAGTTGATTGATAAATATTGAAGTAACGTGACATAATTAAGTATGTCACGGGTTTAACATGAAATGTGACACACAAATATGGAATAAGCATATGAATACTTTATGGAGAGTCGTGTCACTCTTTTGTTGACATTTAATTTCTTTTAATATAATAACTAATATCTTCACACATTTAATTTATTTTAATATAGTAACTAATATCTTTGCACGTGCGTTGCACGGTATTGTTGTTATAATATTTAAGAATATTTGGATTGATATACAATTATATAAATTATAATATCGAATATTATATTGTACAATTGATGAAATTGGTCGGATTGATTATGTTTTCACCTGGGAGCATCCCCTCACCAGAATTCATATATATATATATATATATATATATATATATATATATATATATATATATATATATATATATATGATCAAATGCGAAACATTGTTTAGGTAAAAAAAAAAAAAGGTTTGATCTCATTTGTTGATCAAATTCAAATTCAAAAAAAACAAATAGTCTACAATGAATATAATTTTTAAAAAAAAATACGGTAACATTGTGGTAAATAACTTGAAGTTAGTTCAAATGGTCTTTGTCTTCGAGTGCAATTTTTTTCTTTGTTAGAGTGCACATTTTTCTTCTTCGAGTGCATATTTTCTCTTCTTCAAGTGCATAAATATTTGTCTCAAAACATAGTTGTGCCTTCAAGTGCATGATTATGGCTAGTGTTTATTATGCCTTTTGTCTTCTTTGCAATAATGTATAACTAAATTCCTAATGAAATTTGTGTAATTTACGAATGATTTGTTTGGGTGATTGCTTCAATAACACTTAAATTGAATAACTCTTTTTTATTTTTGTAGCATAATTGCATTGATTTCGCATCTTTGTGCCTTCAAGTGCAGAATTTTAACCTTTGAGTGTATATTTTTGTGCCTTCAAGTGCATGTTTATGGGCAGTGTTTATTATGTTTTTTTTTGTCTTTCTTTGCAATAATGTATAACTAAATTTCTAATGAAATTTGTGTAATTTACAAATGATTTGTATGGGTAATTGCTTCAATAACACTTAAATTGAATAAATCCATTTTTTTATAGCATAATTACTTCAATTTCGCATCTTTGTGCTCTCAAGTGCATAATTATGGCCTTCGAATGCACTTTTTTTTTTTTTTTTGTCTTCAAATGCATATTTTTGTTCCTTCGAGTGCACCGTTTTGTATAGAATTTATTTTTAAAGAATCATTAATCAATTCATTCGCATTTTTGCACGGGAGACCCTATTTGCACCTGATCCATAAAACACACACACACACACACACACATATAGGCGCGCTCAGGTGAGAACGAATGCCCAAGAAAAAATTGATAACCAATACATATTATATTTTACTCATATAGCTTTAAACGCTAAGTGAGAAAGGAAAATATAATGTTGGTTGATAAATATTGAAGTAACATAATGTAATTGAGTATGTCACAAGTTTAACATGAAATGTGACACGTAATCATTGAATACGCATATGAATACTTTATGGAGAGTTGTATCACTCTTTCGTTGACATTTCTTTTCATATAATAATTACTCCGTAATACATACTAAATCTAAAAACTTGATGGGTAGTGTGAATGCAAGTTGAAATTGTAGCCATCTTTTTGTGCTAAGATGTTTGTATATTATGTGTAAAATGTTGTACACTGTATCTCGTGCATATCGAATTACCATCATGTTGAGTTACACCATTACCAATCATTATTATAAGTGTTAATAATCAATTGCACATTGCATTGATTTCCATGCGTAAGGCCAAAATTGAAATATATTAAACTTTGTAAAATCGATAGTCTAAATACTTGGTCTAAAAACGATAGTCTAAATAAATATTACTTTTGGTTTGAATTTTTCTAAGTATTCTTAATTCTCTTTTGAGTAACATTGTCATTGTCTTCATCTTCACTATTTGTCCTCTTCGTTTTTGTTGGTAGTGCTATTTGCAATTGGGTTACTGTTGGTAGCAAATATGACAATGTCATGCAATGAGATTATGATGTAGGAAGCAATGAATTTCTCTTGTTGTGTATATGACTAGATCTTAGTTGTACCATGAACTCTTGATCTTGCATACTGCATACGCATGTTGATATTTTGCAGTGGTAGTTTGTTCCCCTACATATCTCATGTGAAAGTATTGAATAAAATATTAATATTTATTATATTTGTATAAGTTCATGAGTAGTACCTCTTATTCTATTTTCATAACTTATTTACTTGATAGTAACAACAATAACTCTGCAGGTAGTTCGAATATTGATGTGACAACGTCATACAATGAGAATTGAGATTATAATGTAGGAAACTATTTATTTTCCCTTAGGCGTTTTGCTCGGGCTATAGTTCAACCATTATTGTTGAATAAATTATTGTGGATAAAGAAATCCCTAGTTTAAGGAATAAGATTATATAAAGTAGTACTGTCAAAATGGGCCGAAGCCCGCGAGCCGGCCCGCACCCGCCCCGCGGTGGGGCGGGTTAGGGTCATGAAAAGTTAGGCCCGCGAAATTGACCCGCAAGTTAGGGTCATGAAAACGCGGGCCTAACAAGGCAGGCCGAAATTGACCCGCAATCTGCGCGGCCCGCGGGCCAAACACTAATATATATATATATATATATATATATATATATATATATATATATATATATATATATATATACACTAGTATTTGTACGCGCGATGCGCGAAAGTTCATGTCCAATATTAAAACATTAATAAATATAAATAATTAAAATTTTTATTTCTAATTATATATACAAATATAGTATAGGTATTTTATACACACATATATGATTTACCATGCATAGAAATTTAATTAAAATATAATCAACCACTAAATTAATTATATAATGATTTTACTAAAATGATAATTAAGGAATAGAAAAATGATATGATAGATATAGGTGTATGATAATAATGATGGAGTTAAAAACTAACGGTGTAAGGGTAGTTTTGTATAATAACAATGTAGTAGGGACAATTTTGTCTAATAACATTGCAGTGTATCAACATTTAAAGTACACTGAACCATCCATTTAATTTAGAGCAAATACTAATTTTGATCCCACGAGTATTAGTAAAATGACAGTTTTGATCCACATGTTTAATTCCTACCAATTTTCATCAACGACTATTGTTTTATTACCAATTTTCATCCACAACTATTGTTTTATTACCAATTTTCATCCACAACTATTGTTTTAGTGCCAAAATTCAGCACACCGGTCACCCCTCCGTTTAAGATGTGTCAAAATATGAAATTATTAAGGGTATTTTCGTCCTTTTTAAATTAAGATCCTAATTTGAGCACGAAAAAAAGAAATTTAAGCTCTAAGATCAATCACAATTCACAGTTCTCCTCCTCAAATTAAGGTAGGATGAGAAGATGAACTACGAATTGGGATCGATCTTAGGATTTAAATCTCATTATTTATGCTCAAATTGGAATCTTAAATTGAAAAGGACGAAAATACACTTAAGATTTCGGAACGTCTTAAAACGAATGAGTGACCGACGTGGTGAATTTTGACACTAAAACAATAGTCATGGATTTAAACCCTAAGATCGATCTAAAATGAAAGGCCTAAGATCGATTTAAATAGTCATGGGTAAATCCATGACTATCGTTCCAAAATCTAAAATTTTTGCACTAAAACAATAGTCATGAGATTTAAACAGTCAAAGGCCTATCATTACCGTGATCCATGACTATCGTTCATGGATTTCGGAAATCTAAAATTTCGGCATGGGTAAATTTTCGTATGGGTCAATCTATAATAATTTGACCGTAATTTTTTTCCCATCATAGGCCTATTTTTTTTTTTTTTGACTCTTATTAGTATATAATAGATATTATTATTTTGTGTCTGTGTATAAATACCTGTGAAAGGAATGAGAATAATTAAAAAATAAATTAAAAAAATCAATTTACACCTTTTATCTTAAAAATTGCCACATTTAGCAAAAGTATAAAAAAAAAGGTTCAATACAAGTCATACATGCAATAACTTTCATTATTTAGATGAAGAGTTAATTTCATTTTTGGTACTAGATTAATAGGTGACAGTTTACTTTTAGTTCTTTTTTATTAGAACATGCTTTTATATTAGAATATCCGCTTTTGGTCCTAGTATTATTGTGACGTGGCCATTTTTTGTCCTTTATCAATAAAACAGTTTAAATATAGTTAAATACAAGAACATTTTGGTCTTCAATTATTGATGTTTTGAAAAAAATAAACATAAAAAATATAGCGATTCAACATACTTTGTATAAAAAAGATTTAAATGTCTTTGTATTTAACGATATTTTAACGATTTTATTGATGAATGACTAAAAATGATCATGTCACAATAATACTATGACCAAATGATGATGTTCTAATAAAAAAAGTTAAAAGTGGATTGTCACCTATAAATCTAGGACAAAAAAATGGAATTAACTCTTTAGATTAACTTAATTAGCTAACTCACATTACAAAATGGAACAAAACAATTCCAATAAATAATTTTTAATCAAAGGCCATTTATATGCAATAAAAAAATTTCATTATCACTACAAATTTATAATAACATAATCTTCCAAGGGCTACACTGACGAGTATAACACTAATACAAGATTTGATGAGGATACATCCACCAAGAGATGATGCCATGCTACTCAAGATAAACTACCATACTAGATTCCAACTTTAATTTACATCAATTACCTTACCTTACCTCGTACTAGCTCTCAGTTTTGCTCCGCTTTCATAACAATTCCTTCAAGAATTGCATCCGTACCAAAATTACCAGTAAACTGTTGAGGATTTACGGGACCTGGAAGCTTGAAAGATATCGAGAAATGGCCCGATGGACAAAGTTTTTGAGATTGCATCTCAAATACTTGAGAGTGCTTTTTAACAATTTTTTCACCTTTGGTTGTCACTCCGTTTATTATCACGGTGCCATCGTCCTCAACTTCACAGCTAAATTCACCTGCAATTTTAGTTAAATATAAGCGAGAAAACAATATATTTAAAAGGTAACTGTCCTTCTTGAGAAAATTAAGAGTATAGACGAGATGTATAACATAAACAATTATATATGCCGCTTTTAACTTTATGAATGAATCAAGGAACTGAACCTATCATGCATGCAATACCAAGTAATTGACAAGGTTTCAGTGCTTACTTTCATCTCTTTTTACTCCGGGAAGTGAAACACGGAATAAGTAAGAGTCCTCAGATTCTCCAATATCTACGAGTCCTAAAACCGGTCCTATTTGCCCATTTGCTGCACTTCCAGTTATCGAGTACCCCCCTATGGTGGAAGCAACAATGTCTCTCCACTCTTCATTAGAAGGGGGAGTTGGAAGGACAAGCATAGCACGGTCCAAGTTCTCAGAATTGGTGTTTGATGGTGATGGAGCGGGAAAAGTGCATGCTAAAGGATTAGCACTGTTTAAGGGACCAACCAAAGTTCTATCAAGTTGCACGTTACTTTCACCTCTAGTCAATCCATTATGATCATGTGTCTCACCAGCAGGAAATGGAAGCGACCCCTCACGGTATCCATCCAAGAGCAAATGTTGTAGACCGGTAAGCTTTTTGAACTTTTCCAAGTACCCAGCACTAACGTAGTTCACATCAGGGTCATTGATGAATGCGATGTTTTCAATAACATTATGCCCATCACGTAGACGTAGGGGATGCAAGTGAGGTGGAAAAAGATCATTCAGTTGGCGATAAGTTGCAACAGAGCCTGGCACTGGAGTAGGGAGAAGTCCATTGAAGAACTGGTAAAATAAAGGTAGTGGCAGAATAACAGATTGGTCTGCCTTTCTAAGTACATAGTAATAGAGTCTCTCCAATTCAGCAGTCCTGAAGCACGTGCCAGCAAGTTGATCGGAAGAATAAAGCTGAAGGCCTTCAGCAATCCTTCGCAGAGCAGACTTCTTAGGCCTTTCATCCTTGAGATCAGGTCCAAAGTAGATACCCATGATCAAGTATAGAAGAAAGATCTGATCTTCTGTTGGTACAAATTTTCTGGAAGATACATTGTCCATAGTTGATCTGACAAGATGAGGAGACTAAGTTAATCTCATCCTATAGAAAACAGAAACGTAGTAATCACAGGTAGGCCTTGCACTAAAATTGTCAAAAGTTTTCACTCAAAATTCAACAAATTTGATGCCCAAGTGTTGGAGTGTATGTGGGGATTGATTATTAAGTGGTCATTATGAAATGGACCTCCACTGATGTTCAAATTGTGGTTTTTTTTTGTCAATGTAGTTTATTCTGAGCAGTTACTCTGAACTTTTCAACTTTGATGGGGTTGTTCAATTGTTCTGATCATATGTTCCTTGTTTATAAAGTGGAATTATCAACTTTCAATTTGATCAGGTTCAAAGTAGATACCCGGAGACATGAATAAATAAAATTCTTACATCAAATGGACTACTAAAAGGAAAAAACAAACACTGAAAGAGTAAAGAAATGCTACCAGTGAGTCAATGGGTTTCTGGAATTTTGGGTAATAAGCTTTTCTCTTTGCAAGTGGAGGCTGTGGAGCAGCAGAGGGGAGCGTTGGTTGACAAACGCTATGGAGTGACGTAATTGAGTAAGTCACGAGCTAAGATGCAACCAAAGAAACCTTGTTGATAAATGATAGATGAGCCCATAATCAATCACAGCACTGCTAATCTTCTTAACTAATGATTATATTTCACTTACACAAAATGTATTTTAATAGAAAGAGTGTAATCTTATTAGAAATTCAATTAAAATGAAAAACTCAAAAAGCACTACTAGAATTATTGGCAGTGCATCACTTGAGATCATTAGAGCAGGTAGATCAGGCCAAACAGATGCTAGGTATGTTTCTTCCAACCTAAATTGGTCATGAACAAGGATTCTAGATTGGGTACAGCATCCTAAGGTGGGAAATAAATTTATCCCAAAGGTGAAATGGTAACCAAGAGCTAAACGAAGTTACAAACTGCACAAATACTAAGAATAAATATATCTAATAACAGATGCTCTAGCTAATGGAAAGTCCTTTTCATGGCAAAAACCTAGGTCATCAGATTTGTGTCTACAAGTCTAAAAAGTCCAATCTATTGTCAAACCTACAGAGCTTTCCAGACAACTGATGAAAAGCAACAGAAGACAAAAAAGATAGAATGTCATAACTATAGGCCCTTTCTTCAGTTAGTATCTCTGCTACTAGTCCTTCGATCAAGCATTTTGAAGACTCCAAATTAAAGATCAAAAGATCAAGAAAATAACAGGCTAAGAGCATTATTGTGCAGAAATTAACTTAAGAATGAGTCCTTGAAATGTCTAAGTGCCATTCTAGGAATTTCACCAAGAAGAGTGTTATGGATTCTACCTATTGGAAAATAAGCTCCATTAACCAACAGTCTACGTAAGCTTAATCAATCCACAAGAAAAAAGCTACCAGAAAAAGAAATAAACTGCAAAACCCTCTGACTACTTAAAAGCCAGACACTCCTATTCTGAAAATCTACCAAAAAAACATATGGCATACTCAACGACATGCAACCTCATAAACCACAGGAATTGATTTAAAAACTCAAAATCTGTATTCCATCTACATTTCTCTTAATCTGACAAACATGAGGCACTCAACAAACCTTTATTATCTCATAAAACCCGTTTTGGGCTTTGTGTTGATTAAAAAAAACACTTTTGTGTACCTTAGCACATATTCAGATCTCAATTAGAAGATCTTAGGTGGGTTTGACTTATCTTTTATATAGAAGATATTCACTGTCCTATTCCAAACACTAGGCAGCCAGTTTGACTAAAGTCTGAACGATAACATTACAAGGATTTTTAGTGTGAAGTTATGGGAGACAACTTTTCAAGGTCATTTAATAACTTCAAGAAAATTAGCAGCATTAAGTTCCAATTCGGTTTGATGCATCCTTTATTGCTGAATAGAAATTAAAGTAGTGTATGCAATATAATAAAAATTGATGGTGTAACATGTTATACATTTAGCTCAAGGAAGTGCGACAGGAAGAGAAAAGACAGAATCAGTGGGCAGGATAGCGGATAGATTGAACCAGTCAATGACATGGTAGAGAAACAAATCTAAGGGAGTACAGGGAAGTTATAATGTGCAAAGCTCAAGGCAGTTTATCATACAAGACAAATGTGTTGCTTTTGATAGAGAGCATTAACAGCATACTACTCTCTAGTGAAGTTGACAACTCCACCAACTCACCCCCATAAAAAAATAATACTCCGTAAATAAATAAAAATAAAAAAGAGGAAGAAAAGAAGAAAGATGAAAAGATGCCGATAAACAAAGGAAAGCCAACTCATAATAGAATAAAAAGGTTACGGCAATCAAACAGGATTATGTTATTTACTGCTTTCCAAAACAAAACATGATAAGAAGATAAGCTACAAATTTGCATGACATACTTACTGTCTCCCTTGCAAGAGGTTCAGGATTTTGTAGACCTTGGGGTTGCTTAGACAAATCAGTATTACAGAAATTTGCAACAGCACTAAACAAATGCTTCACTCTGTCTAGGTACTGCAAAATGGTCTCCAAATGTCAGAACACTTCATGCCTGTAAAAAAACTAATTCACATTATTGAGTTACCACCTAAGCAAAAAAGAAATTCAGTCTATAGCGTCATTAGCGTGAGAGTTGATGAAAAAAGATTATTGTTTGTTCCCATTCATAGTGCCTAGTAAAACTATATCTGCCCAACCTTGACATTTACTAGCAAACAATAGAATTATACAATGCACATAGAATGGTCATAAGGGGATCAATTAATTGGACGTGCAATGATTTTTCAGCACATACCAAATGGAAACCAAAGGAGTATACAAACTCGATGAATTTCGCCACACTTAGAAACAGGTATGAACTGACAAACACTTGGGCTATGGTTTACGAGTGCGTTTATGTCTCCATTAAATAATAAGATCCAGTGCAAGCATGCACACAGTATGTGCTTTACCAGATTATACATTAATGTGGTTTTATATGTTTTGGTGTTTTGTTGTGAGCAGAAGGAAAATCTTACAAATAATATTCATAAATCTATATAGCAAATAACTAATGTTTTCATATTTGTATTAACTTCAGAGCCAATTGCTAATCTATTTCACTGAGCACACAGCAGCAGTTAAATGACACATTTCAATGCATTTGAGGAAAGAATACCTGCTGATTGCTTTTTATCTATATTTTTAAAACTATTATCATTTTGGAAATTAATGGTTTGAATACATTTTAGAAAGCTAGCAGCCAAGAATTATAATTGTAACGACAACTATGCATGTTCGTCCTTACTTGGCACCATAGTATGACATGATAATTTATAATAACACATCGTGTTTAGAATCACTTAAGAAGTCTGCACCCAAACTACATTCCTCACAACAGAATGCATTACAATAAAAAAGATGGTTTCAGAAAAACTAACAAAACTGCTATGTTCATATAAGATATTATCTGAAAGCAAATTTATTGACACACATCACTCAAGCTTCCCATTTTATTCAGACTAGACCTCTAAACAGAACCCTGTACTTTGTAGCAATTAGGTAACAAAAGTTGCTATGATTGTGAAGTTGGTATATCAGATTAAGTGCTCACTGCCTGCACCAAATGAGTTTGCAAAGCTTCCATGCCAAATTGTAGCAGCAGATAGAACTTCCCAATGTGATGCATATTGTTCAGTTGTTGAAGGAAATTCCATGTTAAAAGGGTAATGTTTACAGTTTCAATAGATTTATTGAAGAGAAGCAGGCAAAAGAGGGATAAAGAAAAGCATTATACCCTAGACCACACAGTAATGCCTTTGGCCATTTTATACAAAATAACAGACTGAAACTATTCAAACAATTGCAATTGAGCAACAAGTTACCCAGTTCATGCATTTACTTCTCCTCTGTGTTGAGAAGTTTGAATGCCAAGAGCATAATCCCAATTACTATAAATATTATTCGGCAAAGCGATTAAGAAAAAGGGTATCTCCGTATACATATGATTTCTTATTCGAATACACATATATGTATATCTTGAGCGAGCGAGAGAGAGGGAGGGAGATAGAGATTATACCTTTCAAGAAAGAAAGTGAGAGAGGAGATAAATATTTTTAAGCTTCAACAATGCGCATCTGCTTGATTGATTGATTAAGCCTACTACTTGAATTTGCTTCTTCCTTTTCTCCAACCGATCAAACCTCAACCCAATTTCTTTTGGTTCAACTGGTATTTTATAAAATTTTAATTTTTGCCGGCATGTGTTTGGAGTGTTGTGTGAGAACTGAGAAGAAAGATAATTGGCATTTGGAAGAGATTATTGGTGGAAAGAAATTGAGGAATAGAAGAGTTCTGCTTCTCCATGCCCAGCAAACGCAAACTTAAGTTTCCAGACAGCGGCACCAAACTACAAAAGCGAGGGTGCTTTTGACTCGTTGACCGCCAAGTGCACTACTGTTGGACACCTGGACGACCTCACCAGCCTTCCCTTGGATGGGAATTGGGAGGTAGGCGATTCATCAACAGGCTAGGGATTTCCACTCAATTTTTCTAATCATCAATCTTCCATTCTTTTTTTTTTTTTTTAGGTATACTACTAAAAAAAAAAAAAATTCTTTCAATACTTTAAAAATAAATTTTATGTTAATAATTCACTTGATAAGGTAGACCATTTGCCCTATGCCAAACTCATTGAGACTATCAAATATATCAATAAATTATACCATGAATTCAGATCCACTTTGCAAGGTAAATCCATCATAATTTACATACTAAAAGATCACAATTTAAATGATAAACAAAGTGATGAACATTCATTAGTATGTAAATTATGTATTTTGAATCCGAATTCACTTGAGTTCACAGAATAATTTGCCCAAACGTATGGATTTTGAGATTACCAAACTAAATATTTTTTATTATAATCTTAAATTCCAAACCATCAACCAATGGATCGATCAAACTCAATTAAAAGTTTTAAGATTTTAAAATTAATGCACCGACTTTATGAGAATGTCTAACATGAGCGACCGCACAAGGTCCCAGTTTTTGGGGGCCCCATATTAAAAAAAAATAAAATTATATGTATATATAGTATATAGAATTTCAGGCAGAGTGTTGGTGACACTTCATTATCACCAGAAGAATCTTTTAGGATTCATTATTTTTTATACATTGTAGATCAAGCTATTATTTCATTAACTCAGAGGTTTGAGTGAAATATATGAAGGAACTTTTGATTTCTTGTTTGAGTGAAATATATGAAGGAACTTTTGATTTCTTGTTTAGTTATGACAAGTTACAATCGATGGTTGATATGAATTTGAAGTCTTGTTGCATTCGTTTAGAAACACCTCTTAAGAGAGATGAACAATGTGGTGATATTGATGAAAATAAATTGTATTTTAAGCTAAAATTGTTTAGAGAGATTTTATCGAAAGAAAATATAGGGGCAGTGACTATATTGAATTCATTGAAACAGATAGGTTGTATTCCAAATGCTATTATGGCATATCGAATATTATTGACTATCCCAATTACTGTTGCCTCTATAGAAATGAGTTTTTCAAAGTTGAAATCTTACTAATTACGATCAAGTATGTTACAAGAGACTCAATGAATTAGCTTTAATCTCCTGTGAAAATGAGCTTTTGAAAGAATTGAAGTTGATATAAAAAGTTTGGTAGATGATTTTGTGTCTAAATGTGAACGGCGCATGTCCCTTTTTTAAAGGAAATTTTAGATGTATTTTTTAAACAATATTTATATTTTGATATAACTTTTTGAACACCTATTATTTATATATAGAAATAATTTTAAAAAAAATACCCAAATTTGGATATTGCACGGGACCTCAATTTTTATTAAAACGGTCATACTAACTTTCGCTTTTTTTTTTTTTAAACAAACTAACACATCTATATATTATTAATAAATATAAATTTAATTTGGCTAAAGTGTCATCTAGCACCATAAACTATATCTAATTATTCATGCCGCACCCTGAACTTTCATATCGTATATATCGAGCCGCAAACCAAAATAAAAAATTCACCTAGAACTTTTAGCAGGTTTCCAGGTCTTCCTGCTGATATGGCGCAGGTTTTCAAGTGATGTGGCATTTCTTTTAACCTTATGTTGTCCATGTAAGCATTTACATATTAAAAATATTTAAAAAAAAAAACAAAAAATACAAACAAAAAAAATTAGCATTTCTATAAATTTGGAAAATTGAAAAAATACTAAATAATAAATTAGCCAAAAGAATATAAATTCTGAAAAAAAAAAATTGAAACATTGGAATTACAAAATTGAAAAGTATACATTATGAAAATAAAGAGAATAAAATTATGGTTATTTTAATATAATAATTTTGTTTTTTTTTTTAATTTTAAATATGTAAACGCTTACATGGACACCATAAGGTTAGGAGAAATGCTACATCAGACGCCATGTCAGCAAGAAGACCTGGAAACCTGCTAAAAGTTCTAGGTGAATTTTTTATTTTGGTTTGCGGCTCGATATATACGATATGAAAGTTCAGGGTGCGGCATGAATAATTGGATATAGTTTAGGGTGCTAGATGACACTTTAGCCATTTAATTTAAAACATCATTTAATCCATTCAAATCTTTAATTTCAAATTCCAACTAATAAAAACATGCATGATGTAATAATTATAGACATTTGTATAAAATGTATAAATAATTTTTTATTTAAAATTTTAACAAATAAAAAATAATTTATTTACACTTATAATATAATAATTTTCATTTTTATTATTTATTCCCATAAATAATAATTTATTTTGTTAAATTTATTAATATATTTATTAAAATTTTATTTAAAATTTTTTAAAATATAATAATACTAAAGAGAAACTTAAATACAAGAATCTCATGCATATTTTGTTTTACATTGCTTGTGAAGCAAATAGTAGCTTTGAGAGACTGAGGCAGTTAAAGAGGCTTTGTGCCTTTTCAGGTTTGATTATGTCCGGAATTAGGTATTGAACAAAGTGCAGTTTAATTACATTCTAACAGGTCAGAGTCAGAGTTTCATCTTTTTGGCTAAAAATCAATTATATCATGTCAGAACCAAACATATTGATATAAAGTTTCATAAGGTTAGAGAGTTGGTTACTTCTAGGAAGATTTTGTTGCAAAAAAAAAAATAAAAAAAAATCATACTAGTGAGAATGCAACAGACATGTTGACAAAGGTAGTTACCACTGATAAGCTCAAACATTGTTCGAACTTGTTAGGTGTTTCTAGACGCTAGATGAGCATGATTCTCTCAACTCATGGATATATGTGAGATAGGTCTTTTCTCCTACTCTAGGGGGAATATTCGCCAAGGTAGAGATTTGTTGAGTATGTTTCATATAAGGAATATGAGTGGAGCGGAATGGTTGTGCCCATAGTACACAAGAGTTTTTGTACTTGTACATGTTTAAGGTGGCATATAAATATAATGCTTTTAACCCTTAATGTTTCACTCATGTCTTGCCATAAATTTTTTACTTTCTATCATTGTTATTGCTTCTTTGTTATTATATTGCTTCTTGTTATTGACTTCTTGTTAATCTCAAGTCTCAACACCAACAGCCCCTTGTCACCTGGCCTATACTCAATTCAAGAAATAATCACCCCAAAGGCCCATACCTCTCTTCCTATCCCTTCAATTCCTTCATCTGATCTTCTCCATAGACATGGAACTCCATTATATTAATGGCTTCTAATTAAGTTCAATCATGTATATGTACTCACAATAACATAATATATAGTACCCTTGACTTGACTTTTTTTTGAAACAAAGAAATGCGTGATATTTGAGTTTTCTCATTAAATCATGTCTCTATTCATAGTTGGTTGGTTCTTTTTCTTGGACCAATTTAACTTTTAGTAAAGATAAGCCAAAATGTTGCATGGGTTTAAAAGTTTGAACAGTACTGAATCTAGATTCTGCACAGTATGTCTGCTAGGAATATAAAAACAAAGGTTGTTGGCTATCCAATTCTACCTCTGATCAGAACATCTAGCTAGGAAGGGGGAGTTTTAACAATAATTATACGAAAAGGAAACATTGATTCACTGAGAAACTGTATGATATTGTCATCATCTGTGATAAAAAAAATCCCCACAACCAATTTACTCATACAATGTTGATCTTACGTTATAGCTATGCACCCTATCTTGTCCTTTGTATACGAGGAGGATCCGGTTTGGTTCCCGACGACACTCCCTCTTCTAAGATCTCCCTCTCCTTTCTGGGCTCTATTTGGGGAGGAATGCCTTTAACATTTACATGATGTGATGATTTTCTTCTGTCATTATTATCTGTTTTGACTGATTGCTGGTCTGAATCAAGGTTCAATCTTTTCATGAAGCTATGGTGGTTGTGAGGCTGCTTAGGGGATGGGGATGGGAGCTTACTACTCACAGTGGCTGTGCTCCCTCCTCTGTCTTGCTCGAAAAACAGCACTTGCACAATCGTCCTCAATGGCAGCCTCTCGTTCCTCACTGCGTGGGCGCATACTTCCCGGGACAGTTTCTGGCAGTCTAGGATGCTGCAAAGGTGCTTCTTTTCTGCTTTGCTCAGGTCAGGATGCTCCTGAAATCAAGATTGTAGAAGGCGCTAAGCGTTAGTCCAGTGGCCCGGGTGCCTCCTAGCAGGTGGCCGAGTAAAATAGTAATAATAATAAGGTGTAGCCACCCTAAATCCTTAAAAGAAAAACATTCGGCTGAGTTAGGCGTCGACTAGGCCGAGTTAGGCGTTGACTATACTGGATTAGGCGCCGAGTTGGCTGCCTAGTCGGCCGGGCAACTAAAAGGCACCTAGGGGTGAAATCCCCTAAGAGCGTCTAGCTCCTAGTCGGCTAGGTCAATTTTTACAACATTGCCTGAAATTGAGAAAAAAGGGAGTGGCAGCACGGGCTAAGCTCACTGATTCCGTAGATAATATTTGGGAGAAGATACCAAGGTTCAAACTCAGCAACTGTGGTGTGAGAATTATGCTCAAAGTGGGAAATCCCTTGTGCGCATGGGCAGGGCATGTCTGCTGAGCCACTGAGTTAGGGTCGGGTGTGAGGGGCCTGGTTGGGGATTCGACTTTGGGAGAAGAGAAAAAGGGGAGTGTATGTAATATCCTAAGAAGTGCTGATCTTCTCATTTATTAGGTCTTGTTACTGGCATACTATACCTTTAGGTAAGTGTTGATTGCCTTGTAAAGGTCATCATGAACAGGCCTGGCCATTTCTGGAACTGCTGAAGCTATAGAGACCATCTTTTCCACAGGCATTTTGGGGTCCCTGGCAATGACTTGTAGATACGAGTCGATTAGCTTCGCGATCTTCACGATGGATCTTACCGACCGGGTTTCTTCCCCGGAAGCCTGCCTTTGCCACTGCCTCGAAAAGCTCTCCGCAACAACCTCAACCAGTCCAACATCACAAGCACTGCCTGAACCTTGTGAAGGCAACAGCAGATCATTTAGCGTCGCCTCCTCAAATTGCAGGCCCGATCGCCTAATGAGCTCCGCCTTTGTAACCGGGGACGCTCCTAAGTGGTTTGCAGTGCTGAGGAGCCTCAGCAGGAACCCGACAGAAACAGACCCTGCATCGGTTGGAATCAGGCTCACAATTGTTTCGAGAACGCGCTGCTTCCTGTCTAGAGATTGCGCGCTGCTGCTACTTGAACTTGCTAGAGGCAGCAGAGCCTTTGTAACGTCGGGCAGCCAACGACACGCATAGACGTGCAACGCCTCCCCTATGAGCTGGGGCTGCAACGCGTTTGTGGACTTAACCGTGGAGATTATGCACCTGAAGTGGTCTATACTTAGCTCAGATAAGTCCTCGGTCCACCAATCCTTAGGCACTGATTGCTGGCGCCGCCTTTGATCATAGCCCGGTCTCGTGTATGTATAAGACCACCTAACCTGAAACATAACCCTCTAACATTAACCAAATATGTGCCATCACATCAAAATAAAGAAACCATTCAAACAGGACCAAACATCTAACCTTAACAGGAGGACTCAAAATCTTCTCTACAATGGAATCAATACATTTTCGCATTACCCCAAGATTCTCTGCCCACTCAGCTAGCTTCTCAGTCGTCTGCAGCGCGAGAATGGAGTCCTTCCAGCCTTCAAGAATGCACGAAGTGAAGAACGCCTCGAGTTTCGGAACAAGGTTTCCTTTCTCAAACACATCTGTCATCCGAAGGAATTTCGCAGCACAAAACGCTGCCACGAAATTCTGAGCACTTACATTGATGGTGATGCCATAGCAGAACTTCGCGCACAACTCAAACGCCACTTCCCCCCCTGGAATGTCGTGCAGCTCCACGACAACATTGCCAGAATCTTCAGCGTTCGAGCAGAGGCGCTGTAGGAGCCCACACTTGGGAAGAAGCGGAAACTACATCACAATACACCACAATCATTCTTTTACCAAGATATACATATAATAAACATAGGAATTACCAAAAGCATGTTTGTGTTTTTTCCATAAACCTAAGATTACCTTATGAAGAAGAAACCTAATGTTGTTGATCAGAATAGTGAGGTCACTTGGCATGTCCGAAACCATTGTCCTGCAACATTCAACATCAGATTACAGATGATTATTCTTTATGTAACGGTATTTGTGTGTGACATTGACATATATACCTAGTAGCATCTTCAGTGAAAAAGGTATCTGGCCTAGTCCCGATTTTCATAAACTTCATTTTGCAGAACTGCACAAAAATCTCGTACTACTTCTAACGAACGAGTGTTCTGTTGTGCTCTTTTCTAACTAGAAAGAACTCGAGGCAATCGATTTTCAGCAACATCTTTCAATCGTCCCTATAAAACAACGGAACACAATAAATGCTAATATGTTATTACAACAATACCAGTAAAGCTGGAATTTAATTCGCGTGGAACACTATGTAAGTTAGATGATAAATGAACAATAATCCTCTTTAAGATTATGGGAATATGGGATAGATTTTGTGTATTGAACAAAACAATCTTGACAATCGAAAAACATGTTACTAACAACATCCGGTACAATGAACAAGACCATCTGAATCTGAAAATTTGGTTAATGCAAAATTCCTAAACTCAATTTGAGAATAGATTCACACAGCATTAAATTTGGTGCTTCCAATCTGATTTTTTCATACCAAGTGCAAAGAATTCCTTTTTAACACGGAGACAATTACATACAATCTTGCTTTCGGTGAAACTCAAACCTTTTAATTTACTCCTTAATACGCGGATCGTGGGCATAAAGACTTAAAAACCAAGAAAGGAGAAAGAAAGTTGCAGGCAGGCCAATATAATATACTGTTTCTTGGAAAGGGATAAAAAAGAAAGAGAGGAAGAACTAGTGGTAAAGTTAGTTTATATTATATATATGTTTTATATATTGTTGGACTTGAAATGGGGTAGAGTATAGTAAATTAAAGAACAGTTGCTACAGTGGAGCAGTACACATAAGGCACTTGTTCATCTGACAAAAGGGAGCTGAGCCTTCTAATGATCTTCTTGAAAACAAGGGAACAAGATGCAGAAAGCCACTCTGCATGTTGCTTTGTAAAACTCAGAAACTTTTTAGATTCCAAAGCCATTAACACCATACATCATATATGTCCGTAAGGACAGAGAAGGTGGTAAGAGTGTTCTACCTACAGCCAAGAGGTTGGAGGTTCGATCTTTGCCGGCTAGGGTCACAGGCCGAGGAGAAAACCTCGTTAAAAGAATATACATCATATATGCATGTGTGTATGTCTATTTATATAATGCCAAGCATATTAAAAATCTCTTGAAATTTCTAAATCTTTTTCTGCAAAATCCCTATCAAGGATCCACTATATTGTTTTTACTCTTTGGCAGCATTTGATTGGAATTTTGTGGAAAATAATGAAGCTAACTACAAAAAGATACAATGCTCCCACCCCCAACCCCACCCCTCACCCCTCCCCAAACCTTTTTGCCCTTTGGGTTCTTTTTCCTTTCTTGTGCAAGTAAAGCAGGCAGCTTTCTAGTTGGTTATGAAAGGGATATCACCAAAAGGAGGCATCAATAGAAAACACTAACAAGGAATTAAAAAAACATGGGCAATACATACAACAAAAACATGAAATAAAACAAACCATCCAGATTATTAATGCCAATGAAGTTTGGCAGATAGAGATATATAGCTAAAGTGTAAGAAAATCTACAAAATGATGAAGGCCATACAATATATATATACACAACTCAAGAGAGCTAAAAGAAGATAGATATATGGAAAAAGCTAATAAGCGTACCAAACATGTTCATCTTAGGATATATATGATATGATCATCATCACTACTCACATCATGCTCTTCCTGTGATGGTATATGGAAGATGAGAAAGCAGACAAAAACCCATTGGAGAAGAAAGATTTTTGAGTAGGATTATTAAACCCTAATTGTGATATACAGTGAGAGAGAGAGAGAGCGCCAAGCCAAAGAAGAAGAAAATAAGCATAGAGAGAAGGATGGAGAAGGTGGTGGTAGTGAGAAAGGGGAGGGGAGGGGGGTACGTGGTGGGGTTGATATAATGGTATCAAGTATGGGGCTAGTCAACATAGTAATGCATCAAAAAGCAGCTTATCATGCATCACACACACACACACACTAATTAAGCAGAACTGAATGAAACAGTAAAAGGCAAATACTCATAGCTTGGCAGTCCTTTTTTGATCAATTCCCATTTCATTTGTGTCCCTTTGGGGTATATTGTAGTTTGGTGCCCACTAATTTCCAATTCCCAATTCCCTTAGATTGCTTCTTCAATCCAAGTTGTGGAGGACATATATGCAAGTGGGTATAGGCTAGCATGGGTCGTGTAGGGGTGATATATTCTATGTTCTATTCATTAGTAACTTCAAATCCCAGTCCCCTACCATTGAATTTTTTTTTTTTTTTTTAAAGAATTGGGACCAACTACATAGCTAGAAGCCATTTTTAAAAGAGTAAATTGCACTTTTGGTCCTATGACTATAGGACTCCTGTTAATTGCAACACTTGACTTTTAAAACTAACAAATTAGTCCATTAACTATGCTTTTTTTAACAGATTTGGTCCTCCGGGCCAAATCACCGGTCAAATTTGGCCGGAAAATCATAACCCAATTTTAATTATTTATAAGTGAGGGCAAAAAGGTCATTTTACAAGGTCTCCTTCTTCTTCCTTACCCTTCTTGCCGGCGATGCTAGAATTTTCATGGAGTCGTCGGTCATTTTACAAGGTCTTCGTTGGAATCTCCTTTGGATGCCCATCCGGTTTCGGCGATGACCAATTTGATGTCGTCGTACTTCAACGCTGTCATGGCCGCGAAAACGGCGTCAATTTGGGCGTCGAAGAGGTTGAAGTAACGGAGGCTGTTTCTGGCGTCCACGACGCCGGGATTCTCCCTGAAGAGTGCGTAATCGAGCGGAATGACATCGGAGTTGGACTCGTAGGCGAAGAACGGGTAACAGTTGACCATCATGTACGACCCGGTTTGGCGGAGGAAGTCCAGCAAGGGTTTCATCACGGATTCGACCAATTCCGGCCAAAACGAGCCGACTGAGGAGGGGTACGAGTTCTGCAACGCACTGAGCGCGATGGGGGAGGAGACCTTAATATCTCCATGGAAATTCTAGCATCGCCGGCGAGCTTGGCAAGGAAGAAGAAGACCACCTTGTAAAATGACCTTTTTGCCCTCACTTATAAATAATTAAATTGGGTTATGATTTTCCGGCCAAATTTGATCGGTGATTTGGCCGGGTGGACTAAATGTGTTAAAAATTGCATAGTTACAGGATTAAAATGTTACTTTTTAAAGTCGCGTACTCAAATTAATGAGACCCTAATAGTCACAGGACCAAAAGTGCAATTTACTCTTTTTAAAATTAAAAAGAGATAGAGAATGTTGGAATATATTCTCGAAAATCACAAGAAAATGGAAAAATAAAATCCAAATAAATCCAAGAAATTTAACCTACGGAAGGTAGAATAAATTTGGAAACGTCAAGGGGATGAAACTGGACAAACTCGGATTGGTTGGAAGCACGAGTCGAGTTGTCTCTATCCTTAAAACCTTATTTATCGCCTCCCGGGTGCTGGAGCGTTGCGGTATAGGTTTTTCAGGATAAAACGTACCGCCTCCCGGGTGCTGGAGCGTTGCGGTTTAGGTTTTTCAGGATAAAAAGTACTACGATTTCGGCGTTTAAGAACACAAAGTTGGAACCCGGCGAACTAGAATGTGGGATGAATTGCAGGTGGCTAGAACGAAGGATGAACAGTGTTTTCGTTGTGAGCTTGGTGTGTTCAAATCAACTGCTCATCCTAGAAATATATAGTAGAGGAAAGAGATAATAAGTGATAATAACATTAAATCATGGAATTTAATTTCGTATAATATTAAATCAAATCATGGGCATTTAATTTCGTTTTATAATATTAAATCATGGTATTTAATTTCATATAACATTAGATTATGGCATTTAATGTCGTTTGTAACCACCACCCACTTAGCATTTAATTTCTTTTTTATTTGCGAGAAAACGAAAACCAGTCCAGCGCGAGAGAGAGCCTCTATGCTATACAAGTTAACTAGTCATAAAAGAACCCTTGTATAAATACGGGCTCAAATCTTCTTTCCCGACCAATGTGGAACAAAAGCTACATAAGCTTTTTCCTCATCACCCAAATTCCATCCCAAATGGGTCTACTTTGAAAATCAATTTCTCATTTACCCATTATCCATTTTGAGCGTACAATATATTGATCTCTTCGTCTAAGGACACATATAATATTCTTTTAGATTAGATTATAAAAAAATTAAAAAAATTAGTGCAATGGAGGTCAATGGTATGTGTTTCTTACCACAAAGAGTGGAACTTGAGTGTTATTTAGGAGAAAAAATAAAAATAAAATGTAAATTAAGCTTCATTAGAACTTAGAAGCACTAGTCAACTAAATTTTTTGAATTACAATAGAAAATGTTGACATATCTAATCCATTAATGAAAGGATTAAAAGCACCACGTCATAAATAATTCAGGATTAAATTTACTATTAAGCGATCAAAAGTATAATTTTTCATTTTTTCGTAAAATGTCTATAAAGCTAAAGCATTTGATACATTTTAAAGCTGTATGTTAACAATTTTAAAGGTAGAGGTGGATTAAATATATATGTTTAACTTATAAAGCAAGTAAAAATGAAATTGTAATGATCCATATATAATGGGATGTTTGGTTGGCATGAATTGTAATTCAATTACAATAATGAAATTAGCATATGTGGAAACTATATTGTTTAGTTGGAGGGAAAATGAATTGTAATTCATACGTTCCCATATGAATTGCAATTCAGCGTAGGAAGAGGAGGGAAAGACTATTTTGCCATTATTATTATTATTATTATTATTATTATTATATTATTACTACACACTGCATGGCATTTTAATCTTTATATTACTCATTCCTTCCTCATTTTCAATAATTCATTTTCTTCTATCAAACAATGTAATTTGAATTCATACTTTCTTCCCATCTTGTTATTTTTAACCAAATTACAATTCTTTTTTCTTTTAATTTTCTCCTTCCAACCAAATACCCATTAAAAAAAACTTATTAACTTTTTTGAAAAAGAAAATCAGAAGAAAAGGCTAAAGAGGTGTTTTGTGGTTTGTTTGACCTACCTTTTTTCATGTTGACCACGTGTATCGTTGTATAACCGTTGGATTCCTCAGCAGAAAGAACCTTTTGGTTGGGTCGGTCAGTTTGATGAATAAAAATGTTTGTTGGAGAATGAAGATGAGATGTTTATTGTTTGGATGGCTAAGTGGTCGTGCTTGTTATTCTGTCACAAATAATCCACGCAAATTATTTGTTATATAGAGTAACACCACAATGTATAGGGATGGCAATCGTAGAAGTAGAAGGGTACACGATGCTCATATCCACGTCCGTATAATCTGCTTTGATTTATTGCAAGTTATATGAGATATATAATAGTGGGTTGTGTCCATGTGAGTTGCTAATGTAGATATATTTGATGATTATTTGGTAGTAATTTAATGCTTATGAATCAAATTTAATACTCCCTATAAAATTAAGATGCAAAGTTAGAATAACAGTTTTAGATCAATATTATGAAGGTTAATTAGGTCTAAGTAATCGTTCAATGGCTCTCTGACTAGAAAAGATCGTTAAAAGACAATTTATAAGTAGTCATTAGTTTTATATTTATAGACTAGTTATAAATTGTGTATTGTGTAACCAATAATGGTGATTGTTATCTTTAAGACTCTGACCCACTATGCATGTAGATCTTGTTTCACAACACTATATATTTAAATTAAAGGATTAAACAATTTTTTAAAAAAGCTTGTTTGATAAAAATTATGGAGTATTTATGAAATATTTTAAAGTTATTTAAATATTTCTCAAATAATTTGATGATGAACTAAAATGTTTCACACTGGAAATTAGTTGATATAGAATTTGAATCATAAGAATAAAATCATAGGAATAGTCATTAGCTAGGCAAAAATTGGCAAGTAGATCGTTTTGCACTTATAAATTATTCCAAAAATTTATGTGAGACTGTCTCAGGGATCATTATCGGGTCATGTCAGGATGAAAATGTAATACTTATACTGAAAAACGTAATACTAATTAGGAATAAAGTGTTTATTGCTTATATAGGAAAGTATACTTTTGAAGAAAAATGTAATAATTTTATATTTTGATTGAAAAATATTATATATTTTTTCTCATAAGTATTATATTTTCTCTTACAAGTAACAAACACTTGTCAACATTACTTTTTTTAGTACTACTGACTTTGTTACAATGCATTATCTATTCATATGGGAGTGCAACTGGGTGTCACTAGACCACAAGGTAAGGGAAAGTGTACGTAATGCTTTTGATGAAAAATGTAATACTTTAAATTAAAATGTAAAAGTATTACATTTTTTCTCAAAAATATTACAATTTTCCTTATAAATAACAAACACTTTATTCTTGATTAGTATTACATTTTTTAGTATAAATATTACATATCCATATTAACTCGACCCGCCTCACAGTCACAGATAAGAATCCGTGAGGCAGTCGCACACAAGTGTGACCCATAAATTATTTGTATAGCATTATGTTTACTTCTTCTTTTTTTGACCCATAAATTATTTGTACAGCATGTTGTTTACTTTTTTTTTTTTTTTTTTCTTTCCTTTTTTGAAAGCAAACAAAGCATAATATTATTAAAGAAATTCGATTAAAGAGTCGAGAGGTTTGTCCATCCACTAGCTCAGAGTGAGATGACCAAGTCCCATTAGTTTTAGCAAGGGAATGTGCAGCTTGATTTCTATCTATACGGATGTACTGGACCTCATAACCAACAATAGAAGAAACAAGATACTGACACTCATGAGTTATATGGCCTACATATGAACGATCGATACCGGCATGACATATTAATTAAAAAAATTAGATTATTTAATTAGTAATAGTTTGTGAAATAAACTTTATCAATATGTGAACTAATATACATGACAAATTATTTAGTCAAATCTGTTCGATCACTAGCTACAAGAAAACAATGAGAGTGACTTACAAAAGTAAATTTATTTTTTCTTGTAGTATTTTATTTAGTTGCAACTCTTGTATCAATTTCCATGTTTGTAAATACAAACATTGGAATATAATGTCGCTAGAGTGATCTGTGTGAACCTCTTGATCATGTTGCGCAAGCTTTGATGGAGGACCGACTGTGAAGAGTTCTTGATGGGCGCTAACTTCTTGCCTTCTTGGTACACGGGTTCCTCCCTCTCTGAATTTTATTTTATTTTTTTTAATTTACGCTTGTTCCTTTGTTCTTGGTTATGTAACACTTCATTATATTTTTGTTTGAGATTACGTAGTTGTCAAGAGATTGTGACTACACTATAGCCTACTCCACTTGCAATTTTATATTACGTTGAGGGACGGAGCTCGAAAGAAAATGTGGACACAATGTGTTTGATAAAATGAATCAAGTAATAGCTAGGGTATTATAACAATAGGGTTCTACTACTTGATAGGCCAAGACGTCAGGTAGGTATTCATCTTCCAAGAATCACGATTGATGCATAACCCTACTTTCTACCTAGGAATCTACATTGCATCTAATAAGCAAGGAAAGATTAATCCTATCTAGTCCCCTTTCCCCTTTGATTGTTTACTAGCTTGCGATTGTTTGCATTGCTCTTTTTATTGCTCCGTTCTACTTTATTTTTACTATTGCTCTCTACTTCACTCATCTTTCCTTCCCAAGTTATGAGATCTAGCTTCTTGTGGCTTTTGTACGCTTTTGCTTGACAACGCATTGTTCGATTCCCACTTGCCGTCCTTTGAGAACATACCCGAGGAAGATTTGAGGCCAGAATATCTGCAATTATAGTAGCTGTTGCAGTTTGAAAATTTAAGTATAATTATTAAAAAAAATTAGAAAACCATGATGGCAATGATCATTATATATATATATATATATATATGTTATTTAGACATACACCTTTAAAATTATTTTAAAAGTCATTTCTAAAAAAAATTCCTCACAAATTAAAGTATTTTTAAATGTAAAAGTAGATATTGTGATGAGGTTTAGTAAGCAAAAGAATACATAGCTATTATAGTGCAATCGACTTGCATGGGTGTAATTTTTATAGATCTTGAGTGCATTGTTAGAGTGTATTGTTAATTATCATCATATGTACTCCCAATCTTTTCTCAATGTATATCTAAAGTTTGTACTATTTACGAAAATATTACTATGATTTTCATCTTTTTTTTCCTATTTTAACTATCAAATCAAATTAAATGAATGAATTAGATTATTCTATATATTTTACAGGAACTTTGTTTTTTCACTTAACCTACCCTTATATAGAATTATGATCATATGAAAATGTATCTTCTCATAAAAAAAAATTAGAATAATCTTATATGCTCATCTAGATTGATCAATGGCTAGAAAATAGAGGAAAAAAATACAGTGACTTTTTTATAATTATTATGAATTTCGATCATGCACTGGACATCAAGTTAATTTAAAAGTGCATTTGCTAATAACTAATAGTACATTCAAGATCTAAAAAGAGTTGTTCACCAAAAAAAGATCTAAAAAGATTTCATCCAAGGTTGTTGTACTGATATGTTATAGTGCAAGTGTGCAACAAACCTGAGTGCTCTCTTTTTAGATTTTGAGCGCACTGTTAGTTATCATCATATACACAATCAAACATGTTTAATACATATCCAAAGTTCATAATAATTACAAAAATGTTATACTTAGGGTGTGTTTGGTTGGGGGGTTTAGGCATAAGGTATGGGTATCAAAGTGATTGTTAGTGTTTGGTTGATAGGTTTTGTGAATGTTACTATGGGTTTGGAATACCCCATTAGTGGCAAAACCCGTACCCTTATTAAATAAGGGTTTCGTCTTCCTTCATCATTTCTTCCCCAACTATTAATAATCATTCTCATTCCACCCAACTACCAAACATGCTAAATACTTTCACCAAAACCCATTACCCTTACCCAAGTATTTGATACCCATTCCCATTCCGATTCCCATGTGCGAACCAAACGCACCCTTAATGTATTTCTTTTAACCACAAATGCTCAAGGTAGATTTTTAATAATGATTTGATTGATTTATTTATTTTTTTTTAAATTTCAAAAGAAGCACAAGGTACCAACTAACAATCATGCTAGCTTGTCCGCAAAAACTTTAGGGTGTTTTTGGTTCGCACATGGGAATTGGAATCGGTATGGGTATCAAATATTTGGTAAGGGTAATGAGTTTTGATGAAAGTATTTTGCATGTTTGGTAGCAGGGTGGAATGTGGATGATTATTAATAGTTGGGGAAAAAATTAAAGGATGAACGGAAATAAAACCCTTATTTAATAAGGGTATGAGTTTTTCAATTAATGGGGTATTCCAAACTCATAGTAGTATTCTAAAAACTTGTCAACCAAACAATAACAGTACAATCACTTTAATATACATACCTTATACCAAAATCTATCAACCAAGGACACCCTAACTTAATTTTGATAGGGAATGAGACTGAATAGAATAACATCATACATAGAAAATTAAAATTAAAATAATAATAATAATTATTATTATTATTATTATTATTGTTATTATTATTATTATTTTGATGATGATGACGACGATTAAGAAGATGATGCTAACAAATATGCACACCTATTGCAACATGATGTGAGGGCTTGTTGTCAATATCCTTTAATTTGTTGAGGAGCTATTATCCTTTAGTTCAAAAGAAATATTCTTTGATTTGGAAACTCGTCAAAATTGTGTTATGATCGCTTCCAAATGTTTTCTGTCGGATATAGAGCGAGTCATATCAGCATCTCTATTATTTCCGGCATAATCCCATTCATATATTAACTTGTTCTCAGCTGAGGGACAAGAGTTGATGTATAATAAATATTTGCCTTCATCATTATATTACAAATAGAATATTTTTTAGATCTTGACTTTACAAATTAGTCAATATTATATTAATCTCTAACTTATTCGGCGGTTTAAAAAGAAATCAATCTCTTGACCTTGAAGTAAAAAATTTAAATAATGAGTCATGATGATACTACTTGTCCCGAATCACATATATAAAAGTCTTGACGCTTGAAACTAATCAACATTAGTCTTTAGCTTAAATTGTTTAAAGGAAAGCAAAGGTGATCTCTTGAAGTAAAAGATTCAAGTAATAAGTCATGGTACTACTAAGCTAGTAGAATCACATATATATCTTGATGTTAGAAACTAATCAACATTATATTAATCTTTAGCTTAATCGTTTAAAGGGATGCAAGGTCAATTTCTTAATGATTTTGAAGTAAAAGATTTAAGTAATGAGTTATGATACTATCAGTAGAATCACATATAGATCTTGACGTTAAAAACTAATCAACATTTTTTTTTTGAAAATAACTAATCAACATTATTATACTTTAACTTAATAATTTAAAGGGACGAGAGGTTAATCTCTGGAAAATTTTGGGGAAAGAAAATCTAGTAATGAGTTGTGATATTACCAGTATAATCACATATAGATCTTGACATTAGAAACGACTAATCAACATTAATCTTTAGATTATATTAATCATTTAAAGAGATGTGAGGTCAATCTCTTGATGATCTTGAAGTGAAATATTCAAGTAATGAGTTGTGATACTACCAGTAGAATCACATAAATATCTTGACGTTAGAAACTAATCAATTCAACATTATTCTTTAACTTCATAAGTTAGAGGGAGGACAAACCAATCTCCTAACAATCTTGAAATAAAAGATTCAAGTAATTAATAATGAGTTATGATACTAACAATATGTAGAATCACATATTGATCTTGATGTTAGAAACATATATAACCCTTTAGTTTAACCATTTAAAAGGAAGTAAAGTGGATTTTGACGATCTAGAAGTAAAAGATTCAAGTAATGAGTCATGATACTACTAGTAGAATCACATATAGATCTTGATTTTAGAAATTACGAAACACTAATCATTAGTTTAATTATTTAAAAGAACCACGGCGGATCTCGATCTTGAAATAAAATATTCAAGTAATGAGTCATGATACTACTAGTAGAATCATATCACATATAGATCTTGATGTTAGAAATTACGAAACACTAATCTTTAGTTTAATTATTTAAAAGAAGCACGGTGGATCTCGATCTTGAAATAAAAGATTCAAGTAATGAGTGATGATACCACTAGTAGAATCACATATATAAATCAATAATCTTGATGTTATAAATTAATCAACATTAGTCGTCTTTAATTTAATCATTTAAAGGAAGAAAGTGATCTTGAAGTAAATTAAAAGATTAGAATAATTAATTTAGAAAAGATCAGAGAAGTAGTATAGCATGAGTGATTAGAATTAGTATGACGCAAAAAAAATGAAGAATATAATGCATGCTACATACAAACAAAACTAACTAACGCTCGCTGCTTAATTAATATAATTTCTCCGTTAATTAAGGTGTGTAATGATGATTTAGCTTGGTTGAATTTAGTCTTCGCAACTACCTCCACTTATGATTCAGGTGACAACCAACTTTCCATATAGTGTTGTGTTGGGCAAGTCAGACAGGGACTACACCATTTCTTATGATATATATGATGATGCCTAAATCTTCTTTTCCTTAATTGTATTTCTCATTTCTCATAATTAATAGTTTTAAGATAACTTGTGACTAGTGAGGATGGAAGATATGCATTTCTTTAATCTATCTGTTTTTTGGATGAAATCCAAGCTAAGTAAAAGTTTGTCTTCACCTTCTTCCAAAATTTTATTCCACATCTTTTATGTTTTTTTTATACATCAATAGATCATGAATCGCCTAAGCAAGTCAACTTGGGGAGCCCAAGAGCCCAAATTCTAGTTTGGAAAATCCTAACTCAAGATGTTGTTGATATTAGTTCAACCCTTACCATTAGGGGTGTTAGCGAACAGAGCTTTCGACAAACTACTCGTATTCGTGTTTGATAACCGTTCGCTTATTAAGGTAAACGAACATTAACAAACAAAATTTAGAAATCGGTTAGTAAACGAACAGAGTCTGAACAATACTAAGCTTGTTTGCTAAGAGATCGTGAACAAGCTCGTCTCATTTGTGTTCGTTTAGTAATGTTCGCGAACAAGCTCGTTTATGTTCGTTTAGTAATGTTCGTGAACAAGCTCGGTAAGTGTTCGCTTAATAATATTCTCGAACATGTTCACAGACATATATAGTTGTGTTGTTTGTTTGGTTATTGTTCATGAACGTAGATTATGTCTTGTTTGCGAACGAATTGTATGTGTTCATGAACATGTGCAGGTGCTTGGTAATTAAGTGTTCACGAACCTCTTCATGAACGTACATGAACATGTTCGCTAACGTTAACAACCACGTTCGTGAACGTGTTCGTTAATGTTAACGGACATGTTCGTGAACATGTTTGCGAACATTAACAAACACTAATATAATGAACGCTTAACAAACGAACACGAAGAGGATTTTCAAAAAACTTAACAAACGAACACTCCAAAATCCTTAACAAACGAACATGAACAACCTCCGTTCGTTAACAGCCCTACTTACCATGCCACTAAAATGGTGACTTAAGGTTAGGTAATCTACCACTTGAGCTAATTCGACTGGACAAAGCTTTTTATGTTATAATCTTCTCTAGTGTTTCTTGTCATACAATCAAATATTAACTATTAGAGGGGCAATTCAGCTAAGTTGATTAAGTTCTTGACTTTATTATCGCAAAATTACAAGTTTGACTTTCAGCAAGACATTTTGTGGTCCTATGTCAGCTAGGGTCAAAAGGTTTGGATTACCCCGTGGATACCATCATAGAAACTCATTTTATTATATTTTAAATAAGGTTTGTTGTTTGAGTACAAATAGAAGAATATTAGTTGAATTTTTTTTCTTAAATGTAAGATCCAACAGTAACTCAATTTTGCATCAGTTAGAAATAAATTGATGCGAATATCAATTACCAAAGCACTAAAATGTATTGAAGTGATACTCGCAAATTTGACTCTTACTCAAAAAATAAAATAAAATAAAATTTAGCACAAATATATTTAACATGACAAATTATTATAATGTGGACCATGATCCATATTATAATGTGTACCATTGATACAAATTTATTTTTAACATATTTCATTTTTATTGTACAATAAGTTATTTTTTGATAGTAAACTAAAAATTAACATGTATCAAAATGTAATAACTAAATCTATTAAAGTTTTCAAAAAAAAATCTATTAAAAATGAACGTGTATCAAAATAAGTGTGTATTACAATGAAAATGAACTTACAATATACTAAAAATGAACATATATATTAGTGATTCGTCTTATAATTTGGACCATGATCTAATATCGTCTATGGTTAACAACTGTATTTACCATCACGCACCCTACATTTATGAGTGTGAAGTGTATTTATTTCACTATTTTATAAGGTACATTATTCTTATTGATTTCAATATCGCTGTGTTGAATTGTAGTTTAGACATAAATTAAAGATTGTAATGTTAAAACTCATCATATCCATCAAAATACGAAAAAAAAATATTAATTAGTTTTTTTTTTTTAAAAAAACAAATATTAATTAGTTAATTCTATAGGGAATATAAATTTGAGTAATTTAAATTTAAATTTGATAATTTTTAACAGATAAAATTCAAATATTAGGAATTAATTATGATAAGGAATATACCTCAGATTTATCGACTTGTAGATAATGAGCACGTGACCGGATTCGACTCCATGCATAGTGAGGGTCTTTTTCCGACCTAGTTCGACATGACGAGAGTACTCAACCGCTCCAACCTGAAGATTATGCATCTTCTTAGCTTAATGAGCTTTTGCTCTGAGTCCTTTAGGCTCGGTCCCGACCTAAATGCTAGGTTGGAGCCCTGGGCCCGTGTGATAAGTCCTTAAAGATGAATGTAAACAATAACACTCGAATTGAATCAAGCCCAATTGCTATTGGCTAATAAGATATTCCGCTAGACGTGGGCGCCTCTCTTTAGCCTCCAAGCCCGCCGAATGCATGAAGGACGCGTGTCGCACATGCCGGCCTCTTGGTATGTGTTCTCTTCAATCTCCTATAAATATCACGCTAAATTCTTGTAGAGTCCCATTCTCTTTCTAGAGTACCTACATGATCGAGAATCTTTAACCATCAGTCTTAACTATCCGAGCTACTACATCTAAATTATATAATAACATATACAAATATGTAAACGCGAGAATATCAAATTAAATAATAATAATAATAATAATAATAATAATAATAATAATTAAGTCTCATATAATTTACTACAAAAACATACCAAAATTTAATCATCTCAAATTTACTTGTATTATAATTGATAGTCTGGTTAGACTAAAATTTAAAAAAATCCAAAAATATTATAAATAAATGTTATTATATATAAAATACGGAGTAACTCATTATTTTGTTAAAAATCTATCACAATACTGAAGTTTCAGACATCAAAAATGTATAAGGAAAATTATTTAGTAAAGATATAAAAGTTCGAATATTTCATAATCATACAATTGAATGAATAAGCAACGGTAGTCAACACCTCTGAAATCCATTTTCTACGTGGGAATAAATAAATCCGACAAAAAGACACGCTATGCAGACAGTGCACCAATTGTTTAAGATTCGCACTTCGGGTTTTCTGGATCACAATCTAACATATATCATCTCATCTTTCTTAAAGACTGATTCCCATGTTTTGTTAGTCTCGCATGAAGCATTCTTATTACATCAACATTTTCTTGTTCTTCCATTTTTAATTACTTCAAACAATTATGAAAAACAAACCTATCTAGCAAAAACCATTACTACATCCCTCTTATTTTATTGATGATGATGGGTTCGAATCACAATGGAAGCGTTGACTCTTTGTGATTCAATAGATTGAGAAAGTATGTATGAACAGATACTACATTTTAATAGAGTCAATATTACTAAAAAAAAAAATATTATGAAAAAATTATATCATATATAGACCAGGGTTCACTTTATAGTCTAAATTCAATCTGATCTACTAAAATGACATTTAAATTATGTATGTATCTACCGTTAACATATTATGTGCCTGAAGTTATAAGATTATATGCATGTAAATAAATTGAAAGACACAATATTTTAACTAATATATACATATAATATGTTAGCTGTAGGCATGTAATATGTTAACTGTATATACATAATATGTCTTTAACATATTGAGTTTGCAGTTAACATATTGTGTACAATTAATTTATTTACAGATATATAATTTATTAACTGAATATATATAATATCTTAATTGTAAACACATAATTTTTGGACTAGAGTCCGCAATGCAATGTAGATCATAAGTCCATGGTATAACAGTTGCTACTCTAGAGACTAAACTCAAAAGTCATCTAAAGTTTTTTGGTGAATGATCAAAGACAATGTTACTCCGCTCACTAATTTAACCCAATCTCGCCAAATAACTAATATACACATTTATTTCCCTGTGATCTTTCCGCAAGTGAAAAATATATATCATGAATTCACGTATCGGTATTTAGGCTCCAACAATTCAATAAAAAAGATGATTGGCTCTTCATTTTCTACCATTCTTTTAAACTCTTTGTCATGCATGTATTGCCAATTAATTACAACTTTCAAATCTAATTCAATAACCACATTTTTTAACCCCACACGATTTCACCCCAAGCCCAACAATTTAACTAAAACCCACCTTCCACGCAAAACTACTTAATTACCATTAGAATCCCTTCATTTGATCACATCAACACTTAGGGTGTGTTTGGTTGACGGGTTTTGGTATAAAGTATGGGTATCAAAGTGATTGTTATTGTTTGGTTGACAGGTTTTTAGAATATTATTATGGGTTTGGAATACCCCATTAATTGAAAACCCATACCCTTATTAAATAAGAGTTTCATTTTCCTTCCTCCTTTCTTTCCCAACTATTAATAATCATTCACATTCCATCCTACGACCAAACATGTAAAATACTTTCACCAAAACCCATTACCCTTATCAAGTATTTGATACGCATACCGATTCCGATTTCCATGTACGAACCAAACACACCCTTAATTAATGGCAGAGTACTAACACCACCACTAGAGAAAGGTGCAAACGCATGGCATCAAGTTGTTATTATTAATCACATCAAATTGTTATTTGTTAGTCTAATATGCATTCATCACATACATTATATATATATAATGTTTAGTTGATATGATCGAACCTTTTTAAGCATAAGGTTTACAAGATATACAACTTCTGTCACTCATTGAATGATATTTCGAATTCCTTTTTTGAACTTACAAAAGTTTTTAACCTCAAATTTATTGTCGTTTGTGGGTTTTTTTTTTTTTTTTTCCAATATGAAAAGGACAACAATCTAACTACATGATTTCATTTTAGATTGAGAAATATAAAGAACTACTAGTCAATTTACTTGTGATGTGTGAAAATAAGTGTTCAACATTGCTTCCTAATGTTAAAAATTTAAAATTATTGTTATTTTAAAATAATTTAAAATAGTAATAATAAATAAATAAATAACGCAAACCACATCATCTATATCATATATTAAAGAGATTAATTATTAACTTACAAGGCGTTTGGTTGGAGTGAAAGAATTAGATGTGAAAAAAATTGTAATTCTATGGAAAAAGAATAATATGGAAATAATGTAAAAATTTAAATTTTAGTGTTTGGTTTGTAGGAATAAAATTGTTAGAAATTTCAATTCTAATGTTTGGTATACATAGAATTGGGAGGGAATAAGTAGCTAGTATAAAGTCCAAAATGTCTATTATTATTATTATTATTATTATTATTATTATTATTATTATTATTATTAATTTCAAATGACAAGTATCTCTTAGACCTATTTGCATATTCAAACCCCCAAAAAATATAACAACATATTAAATTCAAAAAAAGCACTCATCATCTGCCATATCTCAACATAATTTATTATGATTTTAAATTCATTAATAATAATACATTGTAATAGAGTTAATACTCAAAAAAAATTCATTAATAATAATAGTCATGCCAGTACGGTAATCTATTAATTCAATTATTATATATGATCTTTTGGTACGTTATATATATTATTACAACTTTAACATCTCCTAATTAAATATAATTTTTGACTCCACTCTTTAAAGCAAAGAATTCGTTGACTCAAACCTACAGATCAGAGCTCTATTTAAGTCAAGTTGAAGCTTGCTCGATCGGTACATTATATATATATATATATATATATATATATATATATATATATATATATATATATATATATA
>NC_044916.1:8238065-8243068 GCF_003576645.1 Ipomoea triloba
TATATATAATTTTTATTCAAATGTGGCTGCGCCCTTACGTGCGGCCGTGCGGTTTACACCAGTCAATGTTAAGAAATGCACCACTCAATATTACAAAATGCACCACTCAATAACATTGAGTGGTGTATTTCATATTTAAGAAACACACCACTCAATGTATTGAGTGGTGTATTTCGTAACATTAAGTGGTGCATTTCTTAACATTGAGTGGTGTAAACCGCACGGCCGCACGTAAGGGCATGGCCACTTGAACATGACCCTATATATATATATATATATATATATATATATTATTACTACTCTCTCTCTCTCTCTATCTCTATTCTATTTTATTTATCATATTTACTATTTTCATAAAATTCATAATATTATTCTCAATATGAAAATGTAATACTTATACTAAAAAATGTAATACTAATTAAAACTAAAGTATTTGTTACTTATAAGAAAAAGTATAATATTTTTGAAGTAAAATATAATACTTTTAAATTTTGATTTAAAAGTATTACATTTTTCTCAAAAGTATTACATTTTTTTATAAGTAATAAACATTTTATTCTTAGTTAGTATTACATTTTTCAGCATAAATATAATGTTTTCATTTTGACCGGACTCGTCTCATGGATCCTTATAGGGGAGTCACTTTATTTTATTTAATATTTTCGTATATAATTTTACATTTAAATTTTTATATATAATAATACTTTTAATATAGTTTCTAAATATATAAATTTCATACACTAATACTAAAGTTAACATTATAAAAATAAACTGTAAGAAATTTGAGTTCTCTTATTAACCGATCCAAATACATAATTTGAATTTTAAATTTTTATTAGTAGAAACTAGTATTTTCGTCCGTGCGTTGCATGGAATGAATTTGTTATAATATTTAAAGAATATTTGGATCAATATACAATTATATATATTATAACATCGAATATTATATAGCGCAATTGATGAAATTGATTGAATCGATTATGTTTTCTGATGTTTTCCTAGCTTGAATTAGAACAAATAATTGTCTTATTACCCGTGCGTGGATAAATTTTTTTTAATTATATATTGAGATAATAAAAATAAAGATGAAATTATAAAAAAATTCTAATATTGAACATGTACATTTATTTGATTATAAGATTAGTACAAAAATATTACTCAATTAATTGAATAATATATGACTTGTTTGTCTAAAATTATCTTAAAAAGATCTATAAGTAATATGACTTATATAATTATATTATTACTAAAATAAATATGAGAAAATGAGAAATAAATTAATTATAATTATTATAAAAATAAATTCAACGAACAATGCTTAGCTTAATTATCATAATAATTATTAGGCAATTATTATTAGTCAATTACACTAATATATGTGTAATTATACCTTTATACTTTAAGTATATTCATTTTTACCATATTGCATTTAGTTTTATCTTCCTCCTCCATATTTGAATTAATTAATTTTGATTATTATAAAAATCTAACAACCCATGTTCAATTAATTTTTTTTAAAGTTTAAATAACTTAAAGTTTTCAAAAGGAAAGTATAATTAATTATTAAAATTTTTAAATAATTTTCAGTCAATTAGTAATATCCTTTTCTTTTTTCGATAAATGATTTTACTTTTATTAACAGTGTTCATACGTGAGTATACATATTATCAATTAATAGATATTAGTTAATTTCTATTTTAAATTTTCTTAACAAATAAGCTTTATTAATTATTTGATCAATAAAATATTTAATTAATTGACTGCAAAAGTTTGGGCGGGAAATGAAATAAGAGGATTTTACTTTTATATATAGTATAGAATATAGATTACGATCTTTTTATATTTTAAATCAATTAGTAATATCATTTTTTCTTGGAATAAGGGTCAAATAAGCCATTGAACTACACACAAAATTGCAATTAGGCCATCGAACTCAAAAAGAATGCAATTGGATCCCTAAACTACATAAACTCATGCAATTAAATAGAAATTGATATGTTTTCAAAAAAAAAAAGTCCAAATTGACATGTTTACCTACAATTGTGATGACATGGCGGTTAATAATTTTAAAATAAATTTTTTAAATAATTTTAATTAAAATAATTAAATAATAATAATAAAATTAAAAAAAAATAAAAACAGACGTCTCCGGCAGTTCTTCTGTTTTTTTTTTAATTATTAGTGGCGATTATTATGTGTAAATTAATATTAGGCAACCTTATCTAGGAAAAATGAAAAGAATTACGTAGTAATATTTACCTAATTTCCGTTCCATTTTTAATTGATGATGTAGAATATTATTATTGAAATATTTCCGTTTCATTTTTAATTTTCGTTCCTTTTTTAATGTACCTTTAATATTGTTTAAAATATGCCTTTATTATTGATGATGTAGAATGTTTTCCTCCTTTAATTAAAATGCAATGATCTGACCATTTCCTTTTTCATTTTAGTCAATTATGGATATTTTTTATTTGCAGTCAATTATTAATATTCATTTCCTTTTATATATTTAGTCAATTAGTAATATCATATTCATTTTTAGTCGATTATTCTTATTTTTTTCAGTTAATTAGTCAATTAGAGTAATAGATCCACTGGTATTTTTACCTAATTTCTGTTCTATTTTTAATTAATGATGTAGAATATTATTATTGAAATATTTTCATTCCATTTTTAATTTACCTTTACTATATATTGTTTAAAATTTAAAATTTAAAATATGCCTTTACTATTGATGATGTATACTATTATTATTGAAATATTTCCTTTCCATTTTTAATTTACTTTTACTATTGATGATGTAGAATATTTTTATTGAAATATTTGCGTTTCATTTTAATTTCCGCTCCATTGTTTAAATTTGTGAAAGATTTACGATTTAATTGTGATTTGATTTATTCTACTGTGTAATATTATTATGAAAAATTAAAATGCAATGATTTGACCATTTCTTTTTCCGTTTTAATTAACTATGGATATTTTTTTAATTTCCAGTCAATTATTATTATTATTTTCCTTTTCCAATTGACGTAATTTCTGTTCTCTTGTCTATTTTTAATTTTCAATCAATTATTAATATTCATTTCCTTTTTCAATTTACCTAATTCCGTTCCATTTTTAATTAATGATATAAAATATTATTGTGAAATATATTTCTATCATAATATAATTACCATAATTACTAATAATGAATTATAATGAATTATAATTAATATTATTTTATAATAAAAATTTAGAAAGTAAAGTAATTAAGGTAATAACATTATTATTATTATTATTATTATTATTATTATTATTATTATTATTATTATTATTATTATACTGGATAATTGGAGACTAAAATCATTATTTGATCACAATTTTGCAATTTTCTTGTTTATAAATAACATTATAACCAATAAACATAAACACATACTAAAGTATGATTATTTAAGAGAAATAATTTATAATAAATGCCTTTAAATTTTGGGGGGAAAACTTGATACAATTAGTTGATTTAGCGTAGAAGGAGAAAGAGTTGGCTCTATTTTCCAAGGTGAAACCTGACCAGGCCTTGAAATCGTTGAAGTTTCATCCCACTGCACCTAAAGATAGCAATACATATCACTTTAGGCATCACAAATAAAAATGTATCATCAAACCCCTCCCTTTCAAACACAAGGGTATTACCTTTAGACATCTGCATTTTGATTCCGGCCACTTGTGGGGATCATGATCTTCAATGCCAACAATAGTTCCAATAAACCTAAAAAAACCGCCACATAACGCTCATAATATTAGTTACTGGTCTAGAATTGATACGAAGAAAAACCACATCACCCTCAACAATGCTAACACATGTGACATACCTCTGCTCAGGAGCTTCTTCCCCTTCAAACTTCATTTTAAATATCATTCCTATGGAGTACTTGTTTTTTAGAGACTCCAACTCATATGGAATGATAAATTCAGTTGCGCTTGTCCTGTAATATATGATGATATATATAGCACAAAAATTGTGAAACAAAGGGTCCTCTCAAAGGAAAGTGTAATTACTTTTAATTGTAATAATAATTGATTGCTAATTTTATAAAAATATATATGGTTGATTAATAAAATTAATGATTTTACTAAAATAATTTTGAGTTTAATTTTACAAAATGCTCCTATTTGGACAGGAAAAATTGTCCAGACACTTCTGTTTATATATATATATATATATATATATATATATATATATATATATATATATATATATATATATATATATATATATATATTACCAATATATCACCAATTAATATTAACAATATTACTATATTACCATAATAATATTATATATGAATGAGATTGGTATGTTAATTAATATATATGGATAATTAATTAATAAATTAATAAATGAATAATTTATTAATAAATTAATAAATGAATAAAATAAATTATTTTACTAAAATGTCACTAAGTTTGGGCGGGAAAATTTAGGAGGAGGATATTATTTTTATATATAATATAGATTTGACTTATGTGTCAAGTGATATGTACATTGATGTGTATTTTTTTTTTTTTAAATGAGAACAAGGCTAGCTTTGTCATTGCTTTTAATTTTTATTTTTTTTAAGCATACAAGATCCTAATTCGATAAAGTAGTCATTATATCGTGGACCATGAGTCATGACTGATATTGCAATTCTGTTGAACTGATGAACAGCTTCTGTTTCGCGCAATTGCAATTTCCTTTTAACACAACTGCATTATCAGCCATGACCATGGTCTACAGTATAATTTGCGTCAATAAAGGCTCTAGCATGAAAAAAAGCTTTATTTTGACGTGAGGATCATAGGCATAACCGTGTCATTCTAGAATTTGCTAAAATATATTAGGATTTTTAGACTTTAATTAGTTCTTAAGGAATGTTTGTCTTTCATTAATTTCTTTGACAATATCGTTATCCGTCACATTAGAAGATTAGTGAATCACGTAGAACATGCTTTTTTTTTTTTTTTTTTTTTTTTTTTTTTTT
>NC_044916.1:8243188-8288775 GCF_003576645.1 Ipomoea triloba
TTTTTTTTTTTTTTTTTTTTTTTTTTTTTTTTTTTTTTTTTTTTGTAGCTCAGGGTTTCCACCATCGAACACAGTGACTAATCCTTTCGCTGAATTGTAGGCACTTTTATTGGGTGAGACAGCTGGCCTGGAGATTTAAGACTACTCCATACCCAAAGCCAATGATCGAATCCTTGACCTTTGGTTAAGAATAAATGAGTCTCTCCCACCCAACCATACCTTTTAAGTTAGCACATGCTCTTGCTAGGACTACAAGCTCTCAATTTGGTCCTGAGATAGCGGGGTTCAGCCCCTCCGCCTTGTATTACTAACCTTTTGATTAAGTAATATTATTTGTTTGCTTTTTGCTTTAAAAAAAAAAACTAATAATATTAGACATGTTAATAAAATGGAAGCCAAGTCTCGTACTTTCTCAACTTACCGAAACACAAAGAGTCTCCCATCATCCATATATGTGAGAGTGTAATCTAGGACATCGGTCACTAGACCACCAAGTCTTTGACAATAAAGTTGATTAAAATTGTACCAAAAGTTCAAATTTATGGATGTTTGACGTGAAGCCAACGCCAAGCAATAGACAAGGACAGAGGTGAGTGGGAAACGAAAATGGAAGACAGAAATGGAAATAGTCAACCTTCCACTTCAATGTAGAATGGTCCATGCTTGAGCCCACGGGAAATGGAGTTGTTCGATTTCACTGGTCAAGGCCAGGCCCCAGGCCCCAGGCCCGCCTCATTCCAAGACACATGCTACTGCTCCGGTCCATCTTCCATTACTGCTCGCTTCGTGGGACACACTCACACACATGTATTGAAACGACCGTTGATCAAAACGACAAGTTACAAAGTTCATATATGTAAGGTATAGAATTTTATAACACAAGACACAAAAAATTATAACACAAGATACCTATGCATCTTATATAACACAAGACACAAAAATTCATCACATAAGACACAATTACTAATTTGTTTCAGATACAGAATTCATACTCTTAAAATACAAAATTTCATAACACAACACACAAAAATTTATAACATAAGACACATACATATGCACCAGGGTCCATATTGTACTATGAATTCTAGTCCATGATATAAGGGTTGCCATTTTACATTTTGGACTAATTTTGTTAAAAAATTATGTGCTTGCAATGAACTTTTATACATATATATATATATATATATATATATATTTTTTTTATTTATATTTATATTTATTGTGTGCATTTATTTAATAAATTATGTATTTGTAAATAAATTGAAGTTAGATAATATGTTAACTGCATATATATAATATCCAGTTAATATACTATGAGTGTCTAGTTAACATTTCAATTGTTTATAGGTGTATAATTTATTTAACTACGACATGCACATAATATCTTAATTATAGACACATGCAGATGCATAATTTATTAACTGCATGCACATAATATTTTAATAACAAATACGAAATACATAATTTGAATGTTATTTTGAATTAAAATTCACAATAAGGAAGGCATCGATCTACTCCATCAATTATTCTCATTGGTGCGGTAAGTATATATAAGACATTTTTATCTTACGAGTCTTAAAAAAATTGTCTATAATTTGTGAGAGAAAATAAAAATTAAGAGAAATTTGAAAGTAAAAATAATATTTTTCAATTTGCCTGGGACACAACATCCCCATCTCGTCCCCTACATAGGTTGAAAATATTCTCCTCGTGTTTTATTACATCTACTTTCATTTCACTCAATAGCGGAACCAAGAGTTGGCAGGGCCCGACCGCCTAACCCCTCAAAAATTTATTCTAGTAATATATGCATGTATATGCACATCCTTATCTACTATACTAATAAGAGTCAAAGAGAGTTAGGCCCAAAATGGGTAGAAAAAATGGCGGTCAAATTATTTAATCAAATGGATGGTTTAGATGAATTATTTAAACAAATAGATGGTTAAGATAATTCAGATTAATATTATTAATAGAGATTACCTAATTTAACCTTACTTTTATGATTATATCCGTTAAGTTTTCCATTAAATATTATCTTCTCCGTTAATATTCCGTTAACTTTTAACTTACTCATTAATTTCTATAAGAAAGGTCTTAGGTTCGAACCTCATCTCAATCAAATTTGACATAATTAAGTTTATCACTCTATTTTACTCTTATTAAATTAAATAAATTAGTAGCTACAACAAAAAATGATACATATGTATTTCTTTAATTTAGAATTATGTGTCTACAATACCTTTATTTGAAAAAATTATTCATTATCAAAAAATTAAATTAAATAAGAGAAATAATTTCATTAGTTATATTGTCTTTATTTTCTTTCATGCAAAGATTCTTTACATTCAAATTTATCAATTGATATTCATTACATTGTCCATTATCTTATTTTTAAAATATCTTGTAATTAAATATCAAAGTTATAGTACAAAATAATGTTATATATTTATTTACCAAGTATTTTATTAATACTATGAAAAAAAATTAAAATAATTTGAAGCTAATTATATTAACTACTTGGGGATTGGTTGACAAAGAGAGTACTCAAATAATAACCCAACAAACTGAAGCGAAATCACTCTATTTTACTCTTATTGAATTAATTAAATTAGTTGTTAACCAAAAAATGATACATATTATTTCTTTAATACCATGAAAAAAAATAAAAAAGAATACTTTGAAATCAATCATATTAACTACTTGAGGGATTTGTTGGCAATGAAAGTACTTAAATAACCCATTACCCAGCAAATTGAAACGAGAAACTACCTTTTAATATCTTTGGAATACATAATATTTTAAATTTTCAAATTTTTATTAATTTATTTAATCTTTTTTCTTAAACTAGGGATTTCTTTATCGACAATAACTCATTCAACAATAATGGTTGAACCAAATGAACCCCAAGCAGAACACCTAAAGGAAAGTCCATAGCTCCTATATCATAGTCTCATTGCATAACGTTGTCATCTATGCTACCAACAATAACCAAATTGCAAATAACACACTACCAACAAAAAGGAAGAAAACAAATAGTAAAGATGGAGACAATGACAATGTTACTCAAAAGAGAATTAAGAACACTTAGAAAAATTCAAATTAAAAGTAGTATTTATTTAGACTATCATTTTTAGATCAAATATTTAGACAATCGATTTTACAAGGTTGCAAACATTTATTTTAGTAATAATTATAATGAATTTTCTATATTATCTTGGACTCATATATTTTGAGTTAGATATTTAAATAAAAAAATTCGACATTCAATTACTCATGTATAAACTTCTCCTATATAATCTTGCATTGATATACTTTCAAATATTTATTTAAATATAAACATTGGGCATTAACTCATTCGCGCAATGCGCGTATAAAACTAGTTATATAAATAATTATACTGGAAACAAGATGGTCCTCCTCATCTTAAACATGCATCAAAATAGTTTGGCTTGGTCTCGTATGAGATCCGTGAAACAGGTCAAATTTAATAAAAAATCGTCATAATATAATTACACATATATCTAATATTTTAAACATTATATATAATATTTTATATTATAAATGTAGTATTTTATAGCAAATTTATAGTAAACAATTTGTAAGAAATAAGGTAATAATATAACAGAATTGCAAATAACATCAATACTTCAAGACATATATAATATTGTATAACATAAATAAAGTACTTTATAGCAAAATTTCAAAGACATATATATATATATATATATATATATATATATATATATATATATATATGTACGTATGTACGTATGCATAGGATCATGTGCGAAGGACTTTCCTGGTGAAAATGCGCACAAATCTCAGCCATTAATTTGGTCCAAATCTATTGCTCTTTAAAAAAATTGCGCAATTGAAAGCACAAAATATGAACTTGAAGGCATAAGCATTATTGAAGCAATTGCCTATACAAATCGATTGTAAATTTCACAAATTTCATTAGAAATTTAGTTATAGATTTTTGAAAAAAAGGCAAAACATATAGGTCCTGTTTGGTGAATGGCTGTTAGCCGATTGAGTTGGCTGTTTGGGTTAGAAGGTATGATTTGTTGATAACATTGGCTGATTGTAGAAAGTTGTTTGATAAATTAGCTGTTAGCTGATGGCTGTTTGGTATAATTTCTTTTCTCAAAAAGCTAATTGAAAAGGCTGCTTTGAGTAGCCTTTTGAATTTTAGCATTTTAGAGTTGCAAAAAACTTATTATTTACCAACTAATAGTGGTCAAATAAGCCAAAATTGGCTGATAGGCTGATTATTTACCAAATAGGGCCATAATAATAAACACTTGACCATAATTGTGCACGTATTTGCACAAAAATGTGCACTTGAGAGCAAAATTCTGAGCTCGAAGACATAAATATGTTCAATCAAAGCAATTTATGGTAGCAAAAAAGAAAGTTATTCAACTTAAGTGTTATTGAAGCAATTGCTCATACAAATCGTTTGTAAATCTCACAAATTTCATAAGAAATTTAATTATAGATTATTGAAAAGAAGGCAAAACATATACTCCATAATAAACATTGGTCCATAAATATGAACTTGAATGCACAGAAATGTGCACTTGAAGGCCAAATTTTTACACTCAAAGTTACAAAGATTTGCACTCGAAGAAGGAAAATATGCCCTTGAAGAAGTAAAAATGTGCACTGTACTCGAAGAAAAAGAACATCTAAGCTTACCTACTCAAAATTACAACAATGCCACTATGTGATTTTTAATTCATCTTCATTTTGGATTGTTGATTTGGACTAGATCTATGGTTGAGATTTAACGCTATTTTTTTTTTTTTACCTAAAGTCTTCCTTCGCGTATGATCAGTAATATATATATATATATATATATATATATAACATAAAAGTAGTACTTTGAAGCAAAACTGTAATAGACAATTTGCATAAATAATAAAGTAATAGCATAACAGAGTTTCAAATATAATCAATATTTTAAGCCTTATATATAATACTTTATAACATAAATGTAGTATTCTATAGCATAAATGTAATACACAATTTACAAGGAATAAATTAAAGTAATAACATAAGAGAATTTCATCAATACTTTAAGTCTTATATATAATAATACTTTATAGTATAAATATAGTACTTTATAGGAAAACTATAATAATCAATTGTAAGAAATAAAGTGTCATTAAATAGCACAATTGTATATATAATCAATACTTTATAGCATAAATGTAATACTTTATAGCAAATTTGTAATAGATAATTTTCAAAAAATAATATTGCTAAACTCATATACTATAAGACCCAAATTCTTCTAATCTGACTAGTTTCATGATTGAGACCTATGAAACAATCTTAAAGGAGAATTTGTCAAAAATAATTTTGTAATATTTCAAAAGGAGTAATCAAGTAGGTGGAATATGATTGAATTCTTGTAAATATTTTTTTTGATCAAACATGTTGCATAAGTCTTTATAGTGCGATTTACTAAAGGCTATACTCCTAAATATGCAAATGAAAATAGTACTTTCCTCGGAGTCCCTTGAAATTTGTTGTGCCATTATTATTTAAAAAAAAAAAAAATTCCACACTATCGTATATAATAATATCACATGCATATATTTGTATATGATAAAGTTATATATTCTTTTACAATCAAATCACATATGATGTAGATATTATAAAAAAAAAATTAAAATTATTTTTTATAGAGTCACTTTTGTGTGAGACCGTCTCACGGATTTCATGAGACGTGTCGAATCAGGTCAATATGAAAATATAATAATTATACTGAAAAATGTAGTACTAATAAGGAATAAAGTGTTTGTTACTTATAAGGGAAAATGTAATATTTTTTTAGTAAAAATGTACGGAGTAATACTTTTACATTTTGATATAAAAATATTATATTTTTCATCAAAAATATTACACTTTTCCTTATAAGTAATGTTGGCTAGTGTTTGTTACTTATAAGAGAAAATGTAATACTTATGATGAAAAATGTAATACTTTTAAATTAAAATTAAAAGTATTAAATTTTTCTTCATAAGTATTACATTTTTCCTATATAAGTAATAAACACTTTATTCCTTATCAGTATTACATTTTTCAGTATAAATGTTACATTTTTATTTTGGCCCGATTCATTTTTACAAATAAGGATCTATGAGAGGATCTCTAACAAGTTTGATAATATCAAGTATCGAACCGACAAATATTAAGAAGGAATTATTTGTTTAGATTAGTGGCTAACATGTAAAATGACTTAAAGAGTACAGATGATGATGATGATAAGAAGAAGTATGAGTATTTTGGACTTTAAACTATTTATTTCATTTCAATTCCATATATATCAAACATTAGAATTGAAATTCTCAGTAATTTTATGCCTGTAAACCAAACAGTAGAATTTAAATTGCGACATTATTTTCATATTATTCCTCTCCCACGGAATTGAAGTTCCTTTTCCTCATAATTTCATCCTTCCGACCGAACACCATAAGAGAATGTTTTATGCGTATTCGCAAAATTTTTAAAGCTATGTTAGTTTGGCAAACTTAGTTAAAAAGGTAAATGAAAGCTGAAAAGTTATAAGTTAGTAACTGAAATTTAAAGAGCTGTTAAGCTAGCATTTAAAAATGTTTGGTAAAATTAACTTTTTGATAAGCTGATAAATATAAAAAGACTAAAAATGACATCTTCATAAAATTTAAATAGTTTTAAATTTAAATAGGTTTGTTTACATATTAAAATATAAAATAATGAAATAAATATATATTAATAAAATATAAAGTAAGAACATATATTTGAAAGTATGTAAAGTAAGACAAAATGTTTATAGTTTATAAGATTAGTTCATAAAAAAATTAATATTCAAACACACAAATGCCAAATTGAAATTACAACCAAAGATATTAAGATAGAGAAAAGGCCAAAAAGGTTTTAATTGGGAATGGTAAATGATGTTATTTATTTATAATAACTAGTTTTACACGCGCATTGCGCGGATGAGTTAATGCCCAATGTTTATGTTTAAATAAATATTTGAAAGTATATTAATGCAAGATTATATAGGAGAAGTTTATACATAGGTAATTGAACGTCTAATTTATTTATTTAAATATGTAACTCAAAGTATATGAATCCAATATAATATATGAAATTCATTATAATTGTCACTAAAATAAATGTTTGCAACTTTGTAAAATCAATACTCTAAATAGTTGGTCTAAAAACGATAATCTAAATAAATACTACTTTTGGTTTACATTTTTCTAAGTATTCTTAATTCTCTTTTGAGTAACATTGTGAATACTTGGTATTAATCGAGTAGCATCAAATTATTTTTTTTTAAAATTTTTTTTCACGGTATTAATAAAATATTTGGTAAATAAATATATAACATTATTTTGTATTATAACTTTGATATTTAATAACAAAATATTGTAAAAATAAGATAATGGAAATGTGATGAATATTAATTGATAAATTTGAATGTAAAGAATCTTTGCCTGGAAGAAAATAAAGACAATATAACTAATGAAATTATTTCTCTTATTTAATTTAATTTTTTGATAATGAATAATTTTTTTCAAATAAAGGTATTGTAAACACATAATTCTAAATTAAAGAAATACAAATGTATCATTTTTTTGTTGTAGCTACTAATTTATTTAATTTAATAAGAGTAAAATAGAGTGAGGAACTATTCTAAAAAAAAAAATAGAGTGAGGAACTTAATTATGCCAAATTTGATTGGGATGAGGTTCGAACCTAAGACCTTTCTTATAGAAATTAATGGGTAAGTTAAAAGTTAACGGAATATTAACGGAGAAGAGAATATTTAACAGAAAACTTAACGGATAATCATATAATTAAGGAAAAATTAGAAAATCTCAAAGAAAAAATAAATCTAAACAATCTGAACCATCCATTTGATTAAATAATTTGATCGTCATTTTTTCTACCCATTTTAGGCCTAAGGCTATGTTTGGCAAACCTAGCTGAAAAGGTAGCTGGAAGCTGAAAAGTAACTGAAAACTAAAAAGCTATAAGCTCAAAGCTGAAATCTAAAGAGCTGTTAAGCTAGCTGTTATGCTTAAAAGTGTTTGGTAAAATTAGCATTTTGATAAACTGATAAATGTAAAAAGACTAAAAAGGACATCTTCATACAATTTAAATAGTTTTAAATTTAAATAAGTTATATATATATATATATATATTAAAATATAAAATAGTGAAATTAATATATTTTAATAAAATATAAAATAGGAACATATATTTAAAAACATATAAAGTTAAACAAAATGTTTATAATTCATAACATTAGTTCATACAAAAAAGCAATGTTCAAATACAAATGTCAAATTTAAATTACAACCAAACATATTGAAGAGAAAAAGTAAAAAAGGTTTAGCCAAAAAAGTTTTAATTGGGAAGGGTAAATGATGTCATTTCTTTAAAATAATAAGGTTAAAGATGGAAAAAAAAGTTAGGAAGCTACTAGCTTATTTTGAAACGCTACCTTAGGTAGCGTTAAAAAATAAGCTCTTATTTTAAGCTACTAGATTATTTTATGAACATTACCAAACAGAGTTTATAGCTTATTAGTAGCTTAAAATAAACTATAAGCTCTTAAATATGTTTGGTTGTAATTTCAATTTCACATTTGTGTGTTTGAACATTAATTTTTGTATGAACTAATTTTATGAACTATAAATATTTTGTTTTACTTTATATATTTTCAAATATATGTTCTTACTTTATATTTTATTAAAATATATTGATTTCATTATTTTATATTTTAATATGTAAACAAACCTATTTAAATTTAAAACTATTTAAATTTTATGAAAATGTCATTTTTTGTCTTTTTACATTTATCAGCTTATCAAAAAGCTAATTTTACCAAATATTTTTAAGCATAACAATTAGCTTAACAACTCTTCAACTTTCAGATACTAGCTTATAACTTTTCAGCTTTCAGCTAAGTTTGTTCAGCTAGGTTTGTAAAACATAGCCTATAGCTTATTAGTAGCTTAAAATAAGCTATAAGCTCTACCAAGCATAAGACTGATTAAAGATTTTAAAAATCTTTCAAATCAAAATAAAGTAAAATTAAAAAAAAATTGAATTCGATCACTTACATTTTTCAATAGTTATTGTGTAGTTGTGTGGACCACGGTCCAAAAACGACGTCGTTTCGCATAATTTTTTTCATGCGACCAGTTGTAATGTACATTTTTATAACTCATAATGTACATCACTCAAACACATAATATACATTATCTTACCCTAGAAGTTTCATTATTCTAACTCATAATGTACATTATTCTAACACAAAGTACATTATTCTAACACATTATGTATATTATCTTACTCCAAAGGTTTCATTATCTTGACACATAATGTATATTATTTTAACTTATAAAATTCAGCGACGTTATTTTGTACCGTGGTCCGCACAGAAACCACGTTCCACACAATAATTTGCCTACATTTTTTATTGCAATAATTAAGAACTAGAAGTCATTAATCCAGACAGTCCAATGAACAATCTTAGTTTGGGCTAAGGGTCATTTTGTGTGGGTTGGATTTCAACGCACAACAAATGTTTTGGGTGATTTTAAGCATAAAAGAAATCAAATGAGAGAAGATGCGAGGAAAAGATGAAAATGTAGCGCAAATTTTACTGTGGACCGTTTTGATTAATGAAAATAAACGGTAGAAACGGAACCCGTTTCACACCGTTCCACAAAAAGTAACTCTGTGTGTATAACATATTTAGTTTCATTTTACATACATTGTAGTTTTCTTACAACACGACTACAGTTTCTCTTCGATATAACTATAGTTTCATTCGATAATATACACTTAAATATGTGAAACTGTTATTCAATTTCATTTTATATACACTGCAGTTTCTTTTCAACACAACTATAATTTCATTTTGATATAAATACAGTTTCATTTGATAATATAAAAATAAATGTGAGCCAGTATCATTTGAGATGAACTGTAGTTCTATTTACGGAGCTCCATTAAGATGTGACGGCAACCGTTTTTTTACTTAAAGAAACAGTGCCGTTTTTGGACTATGGTCCACCAAGTTTTGTTTTGAAATGGAGAGGAAGTAAAAATAGCAAATAAAGAATTTTTTTTTGTTTTGAAGCTAAGAGAAAAATAAAATGGGAGGAAACTTGAAAAGAAAAAGAAAAAAAAAAAAGAGAAATCGAGGTGCATATTTTGAGATGTAGAAGTTATGATATCTTTATCTCTGTAATTCCTTTTAATTTTTAAGCGGAACTTATTACCATATATCAATGTATTTGTAACTCTTTACTATTTTTTTTCTACATTTCTATAATTTCAACGCACCATCAAAATATATTATAATAATATTTAGAGTAATTTCCATTTTTGGTCCTATTGTTATTATGACATTGCCAATTTTAGTCCACCACATTAATTTCTGCCATATTTTAGCCAGTCTTTTTATGCCATTGCCACTTTTGGCCCACCGTTACTATTTTCGTGAGTTGGCCATCAACCTGAGGGATATTGTTGTTCTTTCATGATCTGGTCTTCTAATTGACTGAGGAAAAGAAAAAAGTAAAGTTAATATCCTAAGTCGTAAGACCTAATCCCCTAACCCTCCTCGAATACGATCAAAATCGCACCAAAATCATAGCAAATCAGACCAAGAGCGAAGAAATTGAAAACCAAATTCTATCAAATTTGAAAGTACTAGCATGCACGGAGGGAGAAACGACGATGGATTCGGATATAGAAGCTGACGCATCAAACCTAGGTAAATGTCGAATGTTTTTGTTTTAGTATGAATGTGTTCTGAGTTTTGTGTGTTTATAGAGTGAAAAAGTGTTGGGGTTGGGTGGGTCATTTATATATGTGTCATTGTCCTTGTTTGTCTACTGATTGTTGAACATGCGTGAGTTGTGTGGTGTCCACTTTGCTTTTGAAATTCTGGGAATATAAATACATATTCTGGGGAGCACATGCTGGAAGATGTTTAACTTTATGCTCTGCAAAAAATTTCCCCCTTCCTAGACTGTGTGGACCACATATTTCTTTACCCATACATATTACTTTAGAGTTAATTCCACCAAAGGTTCCTTGTCTTTGGTGGCAATTCCAATTTTAGTCCCAGACTATCGTTTTTGCCATTTAACATCCCAGACTATTATTTTTGGACACTTTTAGTCCTTTTCATGATTTTTCCTATTTTTAGTAAGGGCAATTTTGTCTCTTCATATATATTATTTTTTATTTAACCAGTTTTTACCTGTTTAATTAGGTTAGGTGAAGTAGACCGGTTCTTCTAATTATAATATTCAATCCACAAATCCCTAGCGTACGCAACTTCATCTGCATAAGTTCAAGGCTTCATCGTCCTCCTTCACCCGGCGGGGAACGATGTTCGTACAATGCTACTATAGAGAATAGCAAAGGGGAAATTTGGTGCCCTAAATCAGTAGTTCCAAATCTCTAAATCCCTAAAGGAGTTTGCAATCGATAAAAGGAATTATTTGTCACCCAAATCTCTCGTTGGAAGAAACTGATGGATAGCGAAGGACATGGTGGAGAGTTCAATACTGGTATGTACAAATTCTATGGTGGATGGGGGTTTCTATAGTATGTTATTATTCTGTGGTGTGCATCTTAAATACAGTGTATTGAATTTATATATCATCAGAATTTTAAGAAAATGTTACACTGATAAACTAAAGACATAAAATATTTTGCAGTCTTGAAACTTCTTGGAACTTCATGGATTTGGCAGAAAGAAGATATGACAAATTAGGTGTAAAAACTCCAAAAGCCATTTCATCATAATAGAGTTTTCTTTCATTCGATTCTGGTCTCCGTTCGATGTTTTGAGTACGTTAGGGATTTGTGGATTGAATCTAATAATTAGAAGAACCGGTCTACTTAACCTAACCTAATTAAATTGGTGAAAATCGGTTAAATAAAAAAAATATGAAGAGACAAATTTGTTAGAATATATTAAAATTTGTTAGAAATCAAATTAAGGCTTGTTGTATGTATTTATTCTGAGTTTTGTATGCATTTAAAGTGGTTGTCTTTGTTGTTTTTATGTATTCATTTAAACAGATACCTTTTCTTTGAAGTTAAGGCATGGTGGTTGCCTTAAAAGGAATGAAATAGGATATGTTGGAGGGGCAACTAACTGTTATAATTTAGATATTGATTTGTGGGGCATGATTACTTTAAGGGAAACAGTTGGGGAATTAGGATATAACATGTTAGAAAACTTTAAATACTTCACACCAACCAGTACTGGGGTTTTATTTGAATTAGTGACAGATAGTGACTGTTGGGCAATTTGTGACATTGAACAATTTCCCAAACAGATTGAGGTTTGGGTGGTAGGTGAGGGTGAGGGGCAAGGTGAGGATCAACCTTTAGCTGAAGGGGAGTTTCAGTCAGAAGATGATGCTGATTGTGATGAATTTGAGTACAATAATGATGATCAGAGTGAGGGAAATGATGACTTAGACTTTGAGAGAAATGTAGATCCAAATATAGAGTTTGCAGGGATAGGAGAAAGTGTTGATGTTGATAGTGGTGAGAGAGTTACTGGGGATGGGTCTGTGAATGAAAGAAACATGATTGTGAATGAGACTAGAATACTGCCTGGGAATGCTACTGGAAATGGGACTCAGACTCCTATAGGTGTTGATCCTTCTGCCAACCAGACTGTTGGGAATCAGACTGCTATCGATACTGCTGCCATCCACAGAAAGGTATAGAGGTACCTTAACTGTTAATTTTTAAACACTATGTTTTACTTAATCCATTTACTTAATTTTTCTTATCATGTAGCCTAATCCAAGATGTGGGAACTTGAAGCAGAGTGTTGGTACTCAACTTACTGCCAGACCTAGCAAGTTTATTCCCAGGAAAAGGAAAATCAATGAAACACCTACAACAGAACCAGGGAATGGTTCTGAGCCTATTGTACCACTTGGGATTAGTATAGGGGACACTATATGTGTTGATTTTTGGACTGAGGCAGTGGAAGTGGCAGCTATGTTTGACAATGTAGATGATGCTGGAGTAGATGTTCAACAACAAGAAGAAATCTCAATTACACCACTCAGCCAGAAATCATACCACAAGTGAACAAAGCTTCAAAGACTACCCGTGTTCAACCTATGAAAAGATATGACACAAGAAGTAGTCTAAAGTCATGATTTACCAACACTGTTAACACACCTCTGCAAATTGACTGAAATGCATGAAATACAAAGACTATTACTTTAACTTTTTTGCTAGTCTTGATATTTTGATACTGTTAATCTTGGTATTAGTGATCATTTAGTTGATTGGTTGTCATCAAATGTTAATGTATTAGTGTTGGTATTTTGATATTGTTAATCAACTAAAACAGTTGATCATTTGATGTTTTGCTACTGTTATTAGTGATCATTTAGTTGGTTAGTAGTGAAATAACCATGTTAATGTACTTTGCTGATAATGAATTTAGTTCATAATGAAGTTTAATGGTTGGTTCCAGTTTTGATTTTGTTTTGTTCCAGTTTTGGTAGGCAGGGGATTTGTTATGTTTGTTAGGACATTTACTATGTTACTGCCCAACCAGTTTCAGTTTTGATTTCCAGTACTATAACTATGTTACTACCCAAGCATTTACTATAACACTACAGCACTTGCATAGGCACATTACACACAACCATTTCCAACATAAGACTACAACTTGCATTGGCACATTAAACATAATTGTTTACGACAAAACACTACCCAATTGCATTCAACATAACCATTTCCAACCAAATAAACACAGTGCTTTCACCTTATTGGAGCATAGGCACATTCTTGCCAAAGTTTTTTTTTTTTTTTTTTTTGTTGAATACTACTAACTCTATTACAATGCAGCTTGCCAAAGTTCTTATTGCTCCCTACAACAAAAAACAAAAAAAAAAAAAACTAATTATCAGTACAATAACAACTACAACAACCATCATAGATGTACATTTCTACTCCAATGCTTATCCTTCACTTCTTCCAGAACATTACAATAACAACCACTTCTCAACTTGGCCTTTAACATTGCATATTCTTCTTCATTTTTGTTAAGTCTCTTCAATAACCCGGGTATTATCCTCTTTGACCTAGGGCACATCGAGGGATCATACCACCTCACAAACCCACGTGAATGAGCCTGAAAATTGCAAAATTGATAAAAAAATAAATAAATAAATAAATAACTACAATTATTCTCGGTTGGGCAGTGCAAGTTGAAAAAAACGATTGCAAATTGACCCATTCAAAAATTTTATAAAAATTACAAACCTTACATCTTGAACATTCCCAATATCTCCGCCCTGAATTCTCATTTGTCCATGATGTCTTCAAACCCATTTCTTGTCCGCATTCGCATTGTTGAATTGAAATCCATTCCCCATAAAGGTAGCACTGCCTCATTCTAGTCGAAGACCTCAAAGAATTAGAGCTTTCTCCTTTGTATCTTTTCATTGGATCTCAAATCTTCATGGACGAGAAGAGAAATTGCAGCTGGTAATGATAGGAAGAAGAAGGAAGATGAGATTTAGGTCTCCATCAGGATGAAAATGTATAAGAAAATCAGCACAAAGGGTTAAGTCGAAGACCAGATCATGAAAGGACAACAATACCCCTCAAGTTGACGGTCACTCACGGAAATATTAACGGTGTACCAAAAGTGACATTGGCATAAAAAGACTGGCTAAAATCTGGCAGAAATTAATATGGTGGACTAAAATTGACAATGCCATAATAACAGTAAGACCAAAAATAGAAATCACCCTAACATTTAAATTTATTATTAAAAATACAAAAAAAAAAAAACAAATCCAAAATATTGTTTACAATACTTTGAAAAGTTGAAAACTTGCAACAACTATTCACAATACTAAAAAAAATTAAAAAAAAAAATCGAATTGGCAAAGCCATAACGCACACAATAGCTATTCTTTCGAGGACGTTCAACATATTAACTAAATTTAATGTATTGTATATGTTAAAATAGATATATGATCTTTTTCCTTTATTTTCATTTCACAGTAAGAGTGAAAATATTTTATCAAATTAATTTTTTTGAAATAAAATTTCCTTAATTATTATTTTTAGTCTAGAAAATAAAAACTATTTCACCCCAAGTTTTCCCCTGGTAGCACATCAATGAAAAACTATAATATATTTTACAGAATATGAGTAAATTGAATTACTTTACATTCATGCCATTCACTGAATATATTCCCTCACACATATTTGAACCCCAGAAGGCTACTGAGAGTACAAACCAAACACTAACCATTAATCAACAAATCATCTAATTTTATTCTCTTCACTGTACAACTAAACCCCCAAACTTTTAAAGAACAAAAATCAATAAACATTATTATTTATGAGAATGGGTTCCTGTATAAACACAATGCAAATGATGAAAATGGCACAGAGATCACCAGCTCTTGCCTTCTTCTAAGGAGCCATTTCACATTATATTGTTATTTATTTAATTTTTTTGGGTTTCTACGGTCAGACACAGTGACTATTTATTTATTTTGGGTTTCTACAATCGGATACAGTGACTAATCCCCTCACTGAATTGTGGGCACTTCTAAGGGTAGGACAGTGGGACTGGAAACGTTCCACTCAACCACACCCCCAGTAGACCCGAGGTTTAGTCTTAAACTTAACCTTAACAATACTGATAAATTAAAGGAAAACCTTAATCAGACAATGTAGTTGCAGATAATAATCTCATCAATTAATTTGACCTTATCTTATCTGATTTGATTTGATTTTCAAGGCAGAACCATGGAACCAAACCTTGCTGCTAGAGAAGACAACTTGGCATTTGATTACCTGTTTGACAAGTTCTCAAAAGATATTGATGAATTCCAGAAAACAACAACAGGCATTCAAGGCACAAATGATCCAGCAAATCATGAAGATTTCATAGACACCTTTTTCTCCTTCATTCACTCAAAACACAACAATGCTAATGACCCTTCACACTCAGGGTCCATCACTAACCTGATTCTACAGGATTTCGAGGAGTTCGAAACAGCAGAGTTGCCCCCGTGCCAAGCCGATGCCTCTGAGGCTCAGCGCGAAGAGGAAACGCAGGAGATGATCGACGAATTGAGACAGGAAACATGGGAGTTTAGCATTGACGATGATAACAACATGTGTCCAACACAATCTTACAATGATTTCTGGTGCAATGTTGGAAGTGGTGACTTGACATTTCCCCCATTTGGCTGTGGTCCTGTTGTGAGATACTTCTTCTGCGGCCAAACTAATAAGAACACACCCCGGAAAAGGATTAAAAGGAAGTACAGAGGGGTGAAGCTGAGCGAAGAAGAGGCTGCTCGCAAGAGGGAAGAAAACAAGATCAAGAACAGAGAAACCGCAGCAAAAGCACATAAAATGAAGCTAGTAATGAACTTAATTATATTCTGCTATATAATTGAAGCATTTGTTCCATCTCAACTAAAAGCTTATGCTGACAGTTGGATTGCACATTTATGTTTATACCAGGCTCACGAAGCTCGTATGCACTCAATGTATCTGAAGCTACACCAGAAGAATGAAGTTTTGAAGAAACAGATAATGGTAATTGAACATTGTCAACTAATTTAAGTTCTACTTTGTATTTTTCAATCATCTATCCACCCATGCTTCTGAACATGCCCTTTGAGTTTTTAGTGCTAAATTGTATCCTTGTATGTTCACTGATACAGTTTCTAGAGTTTCATGAAAGGATAAATATACCTCCAAAACCTTTGAAGAGGACAATCTCAGCGCTGGTATAGATATTCAGGCACAAATTAAAGGAAAATGCATAAAGTAAGCAGAAGAAGGAAATGAGAAATTCAACCAAGCTAAGTTTAATTGAATCCTTAACTCTTGAAGATAGAGACTAGACTTGATCCTGGGCCATTGTTTCAAAATTTTATCCTTATGACCAATTAAGCTGTTCATGTGGGTAAGACATAGCAAAACATAAATTGGGGAATGAAATGTTGAGCATGACATTTAATGTTAAGGTTATAACGGAAATAAAAATTGTGTTAGTCTAATAGATTGCATTAATGACTTGTACCTTATACTCTCTTTCCGTACTAATACAAAAACCGACTAGTTCCAATCCGAAACCAACGATTCCAGTTCTCAATTTTAATAAATCGAAACTAGAATTTTTTGAATTTCAATTTAATTGCTACCGTATCCAAAGTCGAACCGATGTGTTTGAACCAAATCATGATCATCTTACCTATGAAGGCCACAAAGTCAATATATTCAACTATTCACAAGTCACAACTAGGATATCAAATGTAAAACAGTAAAAAGAAAATTTTGCACAATATTATGAAAAGTATATGTAGTACAAAGCAAAGCTTTTACTACACATGCATTATCTAATATTGAACATACTTTTTCCTTTAAACAAATATCTAATCAATTTAATAAATATTTTTACATGCATACAAAAAGTTTCCTGTCATGACACTATAATCTAATACTTATACCTATTCTATTGTATCATAATTGAATTAAGAAATCACATTTGACTGCTGAGATCTGCCAAAAAAAGGCTTGCAGATCTTCCATAAATGGCATATCAATCACATTTTCTCAACCTTCCTGCCTACATCTCTGCTATGAATATGAGTACATAAATCCAACCTCCTTCGCTCGAGCAACTATACAATGCGATAGTCTCTCAAATGGAAATCCGGTGAAAAACCGAACATTCCAGTTCCTTGCTTCATCAGTCAAATGTTAAACGGGAAAGAATGTTGGGGAATTGCAGCGGGCAATTCTGAATACCCGATTAAATTTACAAATATGACAGCCACCGTGTATGAAACATCTACTTCCGCGAGGAATATTCCTTCTCTAGTTCACTAAACATGACTGATAGACGCTCTTGCAGACTGGAAACAATGTTTTTTGTGATCCGTTTCTGATGTTTAGTATATTTCAACCACGACACCCCAAATTGTACGTTAACACTGCATATCGATGATCTCAAGGGTACATCCTCGACCTGATATTTCAAATGGAGCTGAAAAAATACAAAAGAAAAGAGTCAATAGCAGAAAGACTCGATACATAGATACACAGATTAACGAGAATCTGAGGCAACCAAGTAGGGAAAGGATCCATACAGTAAAATAGTCGCCAAGTGGAACCCCGTGAAGTGTCATCACCTCTTCTAGGAGCCAACCATTTTTCTCGGGAAGGTGAGATTTCTGCTGTGTGCTAGTGACCTCGCCTCCGTAACTTGATATACGCTTATCAAATTTGTAATAAAGTTGCCTTTGGTAAACATCAGTCTTTTCGGATTCCCAACTACTAGGCAAATAACTAAGGCATCCAACTCTCTCCATAATTCTCCGGTCAAGTTCATTCCCGCTAAATAATTCCATGAAAAAATCTGTCTGCACATTTATAAGAAAAAAGAAAAAGTTAAAAAAGGAAACTTTTATACTGTAAAGGTTGCAATATGGTGTCCCGTGCATGAAAACATAAAATGGAACCGAGAAAAAGGTATAGGCATACTCACAGGAATCGAAAGTACAGAGGAATATACAGTAGACATGTTCACATCCCCATCTCCCAAGAATGATCCACTCTCTTCGCTTTGTAGGGTTCTTCCTTCAGTTTCTTCATCCACAGCTTGTGAGTTTTTGGGTATAGAATCGTCTTCGGCTATTTCAAGTCTCTTAGTCTCTGATTCTTCTTCAACTATTTGTACCTTCTGCTCAGGGCTCAAAGCTCTTGCCTTCCACAATGCCATGATTGTTCTACATACAACCAAAATGATATTATTGATTATTCAAATACAAAGAAAGGAGAACCTGTACAGTGTTAAACCCTTCCACAAAGGGCATTTTTGTCTCTTCATATTTTATTTTTTTTTGTTATTTTTCCGGTTTCAAACGGTTTAATTGGTTTAGGACCTTAGGTAACCTCTGATTTTTAGTAACCATAATTTTCAAACGGTTTTTAGTAAAGTGCTAAACCAATTAAACCAGTTGAAACCAGAAAAATAACAAAAGAAAACTATGAAGTGACAAAAATGACCTTATTAAAAATAGGAAAAGTCATGAGATGGACTAAAAGTGTCCAAAAAATAATAGTCTGGGATGTTAAATGACAAAAACGATAGCCTAGGACTAAATTTGAAATTGCCACCAAAGACAAGGGACCTCTGGTGGAATTAACTCTTCTGTAAACTATCAAACTTTGGGTTTATAAGTGAAAAGAAAAATATTGATGTATACCTTAAGTACAGAAAGAGATTGGGAGAGAAAATCGCGACTATCTAATCAAAGCAGCAAACAAGAATAATTCATAGTTTTGAAAGGTAAAAAGAGGACAGAAGTTGTTTGCTTCTTATATTACCTATTTGCCACATTGAAAGACACAAAAGATTGAAAATGGAACTTTAGCCTTCCATCTTCATCCTGAGTCTTAGCACCGTGCCTTGCATCGAATCCTTTGCCTGGCTTTAGTGTCACGACAAGAATAGGGCTACCCATTGATGACAAAGTAGGCGAAATGACTTGAATGTCTTCTATATCTTCCCAAAGAAAGAAAAATTTTGTCTTGTGTCCAAACAGATCAGCATGAAACCCAACTATCCTCGGAGACAAAAATAGACGGCCCTGCTCAAAATCAATTAAAATTCAAGGAGAGAGTCGACAATCAACCAAAAGATGAAATTAAATACTCTCTGCATCCCAAATTGGTCCCCTCCCACATTTCCTTTTTAGTGCATCCCAAAATGTTGTCCACTTTCCTAGTTCCTAGAATAAACACCACAAATAGTTCTACTTTCCTACATTATCCTTCTAATAAAAGTTAAACAGTCAAAAAGCTCACCACTTTTTACGGGCAAAACTTCGTTTTCCTTAAAATCTGTCTACTGTAAATATGTAAATATGGCAATCATAGACATGGCATCCTAGATAGACAACCTTATTTCTAACTTCCTAAGTACATCATAGTGTAACGTGAAGAAAAAGAGAAGAGTGCGTATAATGTCAAACAATTGCCATTGATTATATAGAAATCTACAGGCAGAACTTACACAATTCATTGAGAATAAACTAAATTAACAACGATAACTACCTGAAGGGGCATTCTGCGCTTCAAGTGACAAGTGAAGTCATTGATCAGAAACTCCTCAGGTGGAAGCCCAAAGAGCTTTTGGAACGCTGAATTTGTTTGAGGAGACCTTAATCTTATCTACAAAACATTTGATATGAAATCGAAAAATTAATAGAAGGGAGACAGAATGAATACATAAAAAGAAAAGCATTTGCGAGGAAAATTTCCCTTGGGTGCATACCTTCTTGCCCACTTCCTTCTCCATCTTGGACAAATAATCTTTGACAATATTGTTACCTTTTGTATTATTCAAGAAAATTCTTAAATGCAACTTAGACTGACATGCTTGAGCCAACTTCCCTTGAAGAGGAACCCAGATATCAGACAAATCTGATATGTTCGTTTTTAAAAAATTAATTTCAGCATGTCCAAGAGAAGTAGCTTCATCAAAAGGACCATCAAAATCAAAAACTTCCACATCCATCACGGATGGCGGCTCATTCATTGCATCAAACTCAAAAATTTCTGCATGAAATGATGATTAAAACAAAAACAATTATAGTCACCTTCAGTTGATATAGGCACTTAAGGAAAAAAATTAAGTTTTGACAAAAAAACAAAAAAAAGAACTATATATTTACCATTCCACTTAGGACATGGACTTTGGAACTTAATCGAGCTGGATCTTGTTTTTCCATTGCAACTGAAAACCACATATGGATCAGAGAACCCACTTGGGTCAACAGCTGCCAAATTGTTTCCTTCAAGCAATGCAACAGTCAGCAACCAACCATCTCCTTGTGCTTTGACTCCGTGATCACCACCTTTAGATAAAGTGTTTAAGGGAAATGAAACATATTACATGGTAATAATCATAACACACACACGCACCCATTGATGCTAACAAGATTTCAGATCATCAAACTCTTTCATAAACCACCACTGTTTAATTGTTTATCTAAAAAGGCACATTGATTCTAAATGTAGCCATCTGAACACCAATTAATTATTCATACCTTTTTGTCCTCTTGCCTGCATAAAGCGTGATATCAGCTCCAGCACCCTTTTCCCTTGGAGTACTAAAACTCCACAAACAATCAGTTCACCAATAGAATCAGGCAAGTCAAGCCCAACAAATTCAAGTCCCTGAATTGTGCTAGGCATTGCTAGCAAGATGTGCAAAGCCACATACAACCCAATGACGAATGTTGATATTACAGTAAAATTGGCAAAGTATTTAACAGCCAGTTTACAATCTGACTGTGGCTGTGCTTGAAGTGATGCCAAAACCTGCTCCTTCTCTGAAGCAAACTCCTTTTCATCTACTGGTTTTACAGTCTGAGACAATAAACCTGCGTATTGCTCCAAGCTTTCCTTTATACCTTGCCGTGCTCCATTTTCTATCATACCTTTCATCATAGTGCTCTGCAAAAAATTCATCCGCCACGAAACTACCAGTCTTGAAGACTCTTCTCCTGAAGGCAGAGCGGGCCCAGCTGTGATGCAGTAAAGCATTTCAGTTCTAAAAGTGTTACCATATGGAGCATCTGGTGTGCTTACAGTAACTAGTACCGCATATGTCTTCCCATCAGCCTTCAGATAAGTTTGCTCCTCTGTTGTTTTCAAAGCCCTGACCAATCTAGTTGCAGCCTTAATAAAAGTGACTACTCTTTTTAAATTTACACCGTCATTCTCCAACTTCCAAGGTCCTACTTTCAATTCCGTGGATCCCTGGAAATCTATGAAAGACTTAAGAAAGTTTGAGTCAGGTGAAAACAATACCGAATTCAGTTCACGTGGTGCAACGGCATACAATTGGTCCAGAACTACTCCTGGGAGATTACTTGGAACTTCGCTATCTTGTTCTCTCATCTCCAAGTTTCTCACCATTTCTTCGAAACTCACCAATGAAGATTGCTCCTCAGGTGCATCCTCATTATCCTCTGTACTGACACTGTCAGACAATTCAGATGTATCTGTAGATTTTGCATAAGTAGTAGGTGCTCCATCACCATTTCTGTTAAATATTTGATAAAATCGACCAGCTAAGGTTTGTGCGTGTGACTTTTCCTCCTTTGAAGAAACAGGTTCTTCTAACCTCATCGGAGATGGAGAAGGTGATCTCAAAGTGGCATTGGAAGACCTCAGAGGGGATTCACTTGCCATATCAGCATACTTCTTCGGTAACGGAGTAGAATCTCCACTAGATTGCAAGTCCCCCAACAAATTGTTTTGCAAGAAACATATAGTGAGAAGAATTTGTCCTGTTAGAATATAAAAGCAAAATTAAACTCTACATTGGCTAATCAAGGCATCATGAAGATCTATGGTTCCTTTATCATGTCTTTATACTATAAATTGCAGAGTATCTATAGAATCACACAGCAGAATTAATATCCTAAAATACATAGAACCAACCATTTGGGTAAAACCATATTTTTGCATACAATCCTTATATCAATTCATAAAACACAAATTAAAATATAGAACCAAAGTTGAAAATATATTGATATCAATCATTCTAAAAATGTATGATCACAAAACAATGGTCAAGAAAAAGAAACTATAAGCAAAAACTCACCACAATCTTTATTCTTAGCCTTCTTACTCTTTGGCAGCAATGGGTACCAAGAAGTGCCAAGGGACTTATCTGGGGCTTCAAAAACCTGAGAAATGGGGATTTTAATTTGACCAACAAAATCATCATTGAAGTACTTATCTTCATCCAGAACAGAGATAAGAAGCTCTTCCTTGAAGTCATCAACCCGAAAGGCGAACTCCTCACACCATGAGGGATTCAAACATTTCTTCACCACTTTAGTCTTGTGCCTCTGCCTCCCTACCTGCAATTTCACATAGGGATCACTGAACCCATTCGGGTCCATTGGAGGTATATTTCGAGCTTCGATTACTCGCACCAAAAGTTTCATTTTTACCCCAACAAAATCACACAACACATGCGCCCACCCTTGCTAACTTCAAGATCGGACCTTTATGGGGAAAAGCAACAACGCTGTGATCAAGAACTCTACAAATGGATAGGACCAAAGATGAAAATAATGGGTTTCTAAACAAGAATCAAACCAGAAAGCAATAAGGAAACTATATTAAAATCAAGAAGTTGACTTTTCGAGGGGTTTGACTTCAAAAACTCGAAATCTAACATAAATGACATTGAAGTAAGGATATCCAAAGTTTAGATTTTGGAGCCAATCAAAACCCCTTCTATATAAAAATGGAGAAAGAAAGTTATCAAAATCTTAAGGAACCCAAATTGAATGGAAGTTGAAGATTTAACCAAGATTCAAGAAACAACAAATCAAGATCAGAACTTGGATCAAATTTTGAAATGTCAAAACCCCCGAAATTCAAGTTTTAATGGGTTCTTGACTGAGAATCAAAATTTCTAGGAGAAGATTGAAGAACGACTAAAAGAGCTAAGAAGTAATGGAGGACAGGAGAAGAGGAAAAGCTAATTAAAAGAAAAAGAATTAGCTTAGAAAGTGCACGGACTTTTCTAAAAAATGCCGGTTTTGAAATGGAGTGCGCGTATCTTCTTGGACCTGTTAACGACGAAATAATAGGATTTGACCTCGTCACGCCATCACGACAACATACTATTCATAACCTTAATATCTATCTGGTACGGAGTATCAGCGTCAACGATACACAACAGCTGTGCATCCATGGCGTCTTCACTACTTTGGTTTGCCTTTATTACGCCTCCGGCAATTTGCAGCCCCCGCGTGGGACTAGGGAGTTACTGCGTTAGGACTTAGGAGTTCGGAGAGGTTGGTATCCCTGGTAAGGGCAAATTATGGTAAGGGCAAATTATGGTGTGGACCATGGTTGGATGGTCCACATAAGTATTTGATTCATGAATGCAATATACATTTTTAATATATTAAAATATATTAATTGTATATTGAGTATATATTATTTAATAAGGTTTTCTTCAATAGTGGTGAGTTTTGTAATGAATTTTGCACGCAAATTATATTGTGTTGAATTGATATTGCACGCAAATTATATTGTGTTGAATTGATATTGCAGTTGTATTGAATGGGAACTGTAGTTACGCGAAACAGATGCCGTTTCATCCGTCTGGAACAGATACGGGTCCGGATCCGGATCGGTTAGACCTGTCGGAACAGATACGGGTCCGGATCCGGATCGGTTAGACCTGTCAATACGTCAAAACGGAGTGCAGTACGGACGGGGAAAAATTCCATCGGTTAGACCTGTCGGAACAGATACGGGTCCGAATCCGGATCGGTTAGACCTGTCAATACGTCAAAACGGAGTGCAGTACGGACGGGGAAAAATTCTAGCCCAGCTCGGGCTCGTATAACCCACGTCAAAACGGAGTGCAGTACGGACGGGGAAAAATTCTAGCCCAGCTCGGGCTCGTATAACCCGGGTGGGTTACACGGGCCAACCCGCATTCCCACCCCCCACCCGCTCCCCAACTCTCAAATATATTGTGTAAATGTGATATTGTTCCTAATTTTAGAATATTGTTCCTAACAAGACTTGAATCCTTAACCTTTCACATATCTTACCACTATTGAAACCAACTATGCAAAGAATACTTATTAAACATCTTTATATACGGATCTATTTATTTAGATCATTCACAACATTATATTTAATTTATTTATATTAAATTTATTACAAGTATTAATTAATATAATTAATTGTATCTTTATATAAATATTACGGAGTAATATATAATTTATTAATTTATTTATATTAAATTTATTACTAGTATTAATTAATGCAATTAATTGTATCTTTATATAAATATTAATATAAAATTTCTTACAAGTATTAATTAATACAATTAATTATATCTTTATATAAATATTAATATAAAGTTTTTTTATAAAATTAAAATGTAATTATATATATGTGTGTATATGTATGTATAGTGTGTGTATAATCTGTATATATATAAAAATACATGGTGTTTGTTTAAAAGGTTTAATGCGTTTGGTTGGAAATGATCTTAGTTCTTATCTAAAGGGTTAGGGGTTACAATTCCTAACCTATACTAAATAAAACAATTTTAATACTATTAATTCAAAAAATAAAATAAAAATTAACAGGCTGGCCGTCAGCCCGTCCTACACGGGTTGGGTTGGCCAAATCCCAACCCGTGGGAAAACGGGCCGGGCTGGCCAGTTTTCGGGTCAGCCCGTATAGACCGGGCTGGCCCGTTTTGACAGCTCTATTCACAGGTGCAAATAAGCCATTGAACTAGACATGAAAATGCAATTAGACCATTAAACAAAAAAAGTTACCATTAAACCATCAAACAACTTAAAATGATGCACTAGACATGAAAATGCAATTAGACCATTAAACAAAAAAAGTTACCATTAAACCATCAAACAACTTAAAATGATGCAATTAGCCCAAATAACAAGTCATGTCACCGGTTACCTTGCTTACGTGACACTAATTTAAATTATTTTATTATAAAAAAGGCAGGTACGCAGGCTGCCTTCGACAGGAGAAGTCGGTCTCCGTTCAAAGATCGAAGGTCTCCAGATCCATTGGGACGAAGTCCATGGAGACGAAGAAGCATCTTTGTCTCCCTGGATCTGGAGATAAAGATCAATGGAGATTGATGCTTCAGCTTGCGGATTATCTGGCTTTGAATTTAGTGTCGATCCTAACTTGGATCCTGAACTTTTGTGGCACTTCGAGTTTCAATGGAAGAAGAAAGAGCAAGACAAAAAGTAGCTTGCAAAGAGGGTTGCTGTAGAAATTGTAGAACCAGAGAAAGGAGAAAAGCAGCCAACTATCCAAAATGTTGGCATGACAAAAAATGTTCTTGTTGGAAGATCTGAATCTGAAAGCAAGACTTCTATCTAATGATTGGTGTCGTTCAATAACTATATATATATTATAAGAAAAAATGGACAAAAACAAAAAGGACTAGTTTCAATTTTTAGAAGTGAGTTTCATTAACACCCGAGCTTTCTTAAATACATTTAAAGAGGATGAAAATGCCTTGTTGGAGTAGACACTAGCTATGTCTATGCATTCTACTTCTAATGATACCACACGAGACATTAGCATGCCTGAAGTAGCTACAGATGAAGAATTGGCAATTGGTGAGTAATTTCAGTGGAGTTGGATCCATGGATCTGGATATGGAGAACCGATCAAAGGCAGGCAGGCAGCCTGCATGGCTGCCCTTTTTTTTTTTTTTTTAAGTTTTTATAATAAAATAATTTAAATTAGTGCCACGTAAGCAAGGTAACCGGTGACAAGACAAATTAACCTATTATTTGGTGCAATTGCATTATTTTAAGTTGTTTGATGGCTTAATTGCTACTTTTTTTTTAGTTCAGTGGTGCAATTACATTTTCGTGTCTGGTTCAATGACTTATTTGCACCTTATTCTAAAAAAAAAATTTTTAAAAAAAAAAAATTTACGTGCCCAGGGCGGGCGTGAGACCTGCGCCTCACGTACGTGAGGCGCAGGTTTCTTCCCACAAATAGGCCCCACTCACTGCCAAAAACCCAAATTTGCAGTGGTTTTTTTAGTACTATTGCCGCTGTTACAATGTAGTATCTGTTCATAGCTACTTTCTCAACCAAATGAAGCACAAATAGCCAATATCGCTTCCACTGAGCGCGATGTTCGAACCCATCCCCTCCCATGTGGGGGTGCAACTAGACTACAAGGTCTTTGGCAACCCCCAACATTTGTTAAAAATCCAACACTATGTTTTTACTATTCCAAAAACTCACCTAAAAACTCTATTAGGGAAGGCCTAATAGGAAAAAATGTCAAATATGTCATTGAACTTTTATACATTATACAATTGAACAGTTGAACAATCGAACAAAAAAAGTGTGTAATTGAATCATTAAAAACTCAATTTTGTCAATTTGATCCTTATGTTATTGACTAAACTATTGCATACAAAAGAATTTTTACAACTAAAAATCTCTAAGTTATTCTTTTGGTGAATTTCTCATAGAAACAACCTGAGAAATTTGACATCATTTTGTATCTCAAAAGTTTTAGTTTGATTACCTTTGTTGCTTAGTAAAGAAAATCGAAATTTGTTAGGATAGTGTTTTCACACGTCTAAACGCAATGATCAAGTGTTCTTTGTTTGTACTAAGTCTTAAGTTTGTTATACGAGAGTCAGGTTCCTAACAAGTCATACTAAAGTTATTAAAATGCTTTCAAAATTGAAGAATATTGAAAATAAGAAGCTAAGAAGTGAAAAATAATGTCGTAAAAGTGGTTTTGATATAAGAAAGAGAATAAAATGTGAATTTACTATTTTACCCCTTAACTTTTAACTATTTTTTAATTTTTCCGTTAGTTTTAACGGTCGGGGACCAAATGCGCCACTTCGTTCATAACTGAGGGACTAAACTCGGATACGACTATAACTCAGGGACTGAGTCGGAACTTGGTTAAAGCTCAGGGACCAAAGATGTCATTTTATATATATATATATATATATATATATATATATATATATATATATATATATATATATATATATATATATATATATATATATAACTATTGCAAAAATTGGCCCTCCCTAGGCGTTCGCCTAGCGCCTAACTCGGACGACTAGGTCGAGTTGGCGACAGAGTTAGCAGAGTTAATTCGGGCTAGTCAGCCTTGTTAATTTTTTATTATATTTATATATATTTAAATTATAAATAAGTGAAGGTGACATATTTGATGATCTAATCTGTAATGTGATTAATCTTAATTATACAAAATGGATATGGCACGGTGAAAGAGATGTGGCTAGTACATCTAACATGTATGTTGATAATGAAGCAAATGAAGATGATGAGTCTTGAAGATCGGTTGGATGAAATGTTTCGGGATGTTGGAGAAGAGTTCAACGATCGATCAAATGAGTTAGATGAATTATTGAATGATTCAAAACAACCTTTGTGGACGAGGTGTAGTAAATATACTTGATTATCTACTCTATTAAAATTATTCAACTTGAAAGCTAGGAATGAGTGGAGCTACAAGAGTTTTACAGCCTTATTTGAAATATTAAAGGATATGCTTCCAGATGGTAATGAACTTCTAAAGAGTACATATGATGCCAAGGAGATTTTGTGACCCATGGTATGTGATGATATAAAAAGATACATGTTTTCCCTAACAATTGCATATTGTTTAGGAATGATTACAAAGAATTGCATGCATGTCCAATATGTGTGGCATCTCGCTATAAAACAAGAGAAAATGGTTGTGCAAAAATTGTAAGTAAATATGTTATAATTTTCTACATTATTAGTTATGTTGAATAGTAATCATGATTAAATATTGTTATGTGAGTTAGGATTCTCTCGAGTTACAAGCTTCTCAAGGAGAATTTTGTTGAGTCAAGGAGACAAGATATATTGTCTATTGCACTAGGTACTGATGAGCATCCCGACTATGTTAGAGGCATGGGAAGAGGATATGTCATAAAAAGCGTCTTTGGCCATGCAAAACTTCACCAAAGCCACATGTCTATCGAAGAAGTTCAACAAATGATTGATTCAAACCATTCTTGTGGTGTTAGAAAAACAAAATCAGGAATTTCAAGCACGAATGACTGAGATGATGAAGCAATTTAGTAGTATGCAGACTCATATTCACCAAGTTGTACAATCAAGGAAGGATGATGACATATGTGCATGTGGATATTGAGCTATAATTTCATAGTGAAAAAACTAGTTCTCTAGACCTTTTTGCTAATTTACCGGCTGTAAGTAATTGCTTATAGTTAATCTTATTATTATTTAGAGTTAATTCCATGAATGGTCCTTCGACTATTGACTTTTACCAATGTTTGTTATCGACTTTTAATTTGACCAAGTTGGTCCCTTAACTATTGATTTTGTATCAATTTTGGTCCTTCTGTTAAATCTATGTTAAATAGGTGTTAAAATTGAGGGCAAAAATGTAAAATTAAATATTTTAACCTTTTTTCTTCACATTGTTTCCCCTCCTCCATAGCAAGATTATATAGGGAACAATGTGAGTCAATATATTTAGTTTTTACATTTTATGTTAAATTGTTTCAAGTAATCACATTTTTTTATTGTATTTTATTTTTGTTTTTTTTTTTAGTTTACTGCAATGTAATATATACTTCGTAATAATTTTTTTTTTTGTAAGTTCTCTAACTAGATGTGGAGTGTTATTGTATATTTTATTGTTGCATAAGGTGTTTTTTTTTATTTGATAACAAAAATGGTACAAAATCAATAGTTAAAAAAAGTGTAGAAGAAAGGTTAAAATATTTGGTTTTACATTTTTGCCCTCAATTTCAACACCTATTTAACATAGATTTAACATAAGGACCAAAAATGGTACAAAAATCAATAGTTAAGGGGTCAACTTTGGTCAACTTAAAAGTTGAGGACAAAAATTGATAAAAATCAATAGTCAAGGACCAATTCTGGAATTAACTCTTATTATTTATCCAAAATTTTTTATATAATTCTTAATTAAGAATTCATGTAGATAGGAGCACGATGTCAATTGTACTTGTAAGATCCCATTAGACGTACGGTGGCATTTGGAACAGCTAACAATGGTGGAAAGGTTCACCGGGTTGAACGAAATGTAAATCAAGTGAAGGTGAGCGTAGATAAAATTATTGATCCAAGTGTAAATGTACCTTTCCCCACCATTAAGGTTCAACATTTAGGTTCTGCACTTCAACACTTTATTATTTGGCCAAAGAAGCGAGTAGAGTTATGTACTCGAGCTGATGAGGTATGTACTCTATAAATTTCTAGATTTTAAAATAGTATTTAATATAATTTTTAAAAATAATAATTGTTACTTATATTAAAATGAACAATTAAAAGTAAAGTCCAAATTGACTTTTCAATCGGTTGTGCAATCTCCTCTTGAATTGACTTTAGTTGTTCTAGATTCTTTGAGTCATGTATGTAAAAAGGCATATAAAATTGCTTGCAATTTTGAACAAAATCTTGTGATGCATATGCCTTCTGGTATTGTGGGCAACATAAGTTATGAGTTATAGCTTGAGAAGGTGGAGATCATGTGTTTCTTTAATATGGAGACTTTATATTTCTTGTTTTCAGTTCTTTATAAGGTAATAAGTTCTCTAGTATTATTTGTTCATAATAGTTTTAATTTTATTTATCATAATTATTAGTAATATATATGATTGGTTGTGATTGTAAATAAGGGTCTTTATAATGAATCTGGTTTGGCATAAAAAATCAAGTATGGCTTCCTAGATCTAAATTGGATTCAACCAAAATTAACAACTAGAGATGAGAGGATAACGTATATAAATGTCACCATGCAATATGGAAGAAAAATTGTTATTTAGCCACATATGTTCTCAAGTATTAATTACGTTTTAAATACAATAACTTATATATAATATACTTCTATTATATATTATGCTCACTTAAAACTAATAGATTACTTATTTGTAGTGGGCATTATATTGGATGTTGATGGCGATTTGTCCTCAATTATATGAAATCTATTATCTTGATTCCATTAAAGATATAATGGAAACATATGTAAATTTATAAGTAATTAATATTTATTATTAATATAGTGATGTTATTAAGTATTTACATATATTTTATATGTCTTATATTAATAGGTGTGTGAAGACAGCAAGTATGTTAAGTGGAAAGAAACCTAGTCGCCCACCAAAATGGAATACATGTCCGGTAAGTATTTCATACACTTTGTAAAACTGCACGTATCTTATTGTTTTTTATTTTTAAAAAAATCTTAATTGTATTGTAATTCAAATATAGTGTGCCAAATAAGTTGGAACTACCAAATGCTTATGTGATGAAATTCATGTTAAAAATTATTTCTACAAATTCGTCAAAGGAATAGCAATTTATCTATTTTCAACTTTGTAGAGCCTATTTTGTAGAGCTTGGAGAGGAGCCTATTTTGTAGAGCTTGGAGAGATTTGGCAGTGCGCTACAAGAGATAGATGAAGTTAGAAACATGTAAGTTTCTTATTGATGAATGGGTTAATATAATTTTTTATGGCACGTTTGGTTCATGGAATAAGCCTGGAATGGAATAGCATTCCCAGTAATAGGCCTATTCCGGCCTATTCCGTTGTTTGGTAAAACTTTCTATTCCCAGGAATAATGTTCCTAGGAATGACCTATTCCCCTTGCAAGGGGAATAGAGATTCCTAGGCCCCCAAAAGGTATTAATGTTGTTATTTCCAATTTTATCCCTTGACGCGTTTTGGAGAAAGATTTTCCTTTTTCCAAAACGCTCCTATATTATTTAAAAAAAAAAACTTGTAACTAAGAACAATTAAGGTTCCTTAAATGAATGAGCTTTTGGCTCTTTAAGGCTTCCTCATCCTGTTGTTAATTTCAAAAGAGAAGCAATGCTTCTCTTATATAGAGGAGCTCAAATCAGCTCCTCTTCATAAGTTACCAATGTGGGATCAAAAATTCCAATTTGTATTTAAAAAAATTATTATATATGTAATTTTGTTTTAATTTGTATTATTATCATTATTCCTTTTTTCTTATTATTGTTATTAATATTATTATAATTTTTATTTTATTATTACATAATAATAATAATATTAATATTAGTAATAACATGAATGTCCTTATTATTATTGTTATTATTATTATTATTATTATTATTATTATTATTATTATTATTATTATTATTATAAATTTTGTACAAGAGCATTTATGTCTTTTAAATATATATTTCATTTCTATTTCTTTAACCAACCAAATGCTGGAATACAATTCCCAAGTCTATTCCTTCCGCGAACCAAACGCTGGAATACAATTCATATTCATCTATTCCTTACCTATTCCATTCCTTATGGAATAATATTCCTATTCCCTTCAAATTCATTCCGTGAACCAAACGTGCTGTTAGTACTTTAAATAATTGATGTTGACAATTTTAGTTTCAAATTGTTATTATTAATTAGTATCAATTGTGAAATTTATTAATTTGATTAATTGTGAGATGTATTAGTTTGATTAATTGTGAGATTTATTAGCTTGATGAATTATGAGATTATGAATGTAAAATTGCACAAGTTTTTGAATGTTGATCTGAATTGTATAATTGTTTTAATTTTTTGTGAGGAAGTAATAAAATAAATTTTATATTTAAAAATAATATAAATATACCACGTCAGTTTTTTAAAACAATCGATGTGGTATATAATTTTTAAAAAATTTTAAAAATACATACGACGTCGATTAAATACAAAACCAACATCGTAAAATTTTAATTTTTTTTTTAACAACATACCACGTCGGTTATTTAGAAATAACCGACGTGGTATTTTTTTGAACAAAAAATAATAATTTTAAAAATATCTTACCATGTCAGTTCTTTATAAATAACCGACGTGGTATGCTTTTTATATAAAAAAAATAAACATATACGACATCGGTTCTTTAATAGAATCGACGTCGTATATTTTTTAAAAAATTTTAATACGATACCACGCGGTTATTTAATTTAACTGACGTGGTATCTCTATATTATATTTAAAAAATACATACGACGCCAATTATTGGTTAAAAACCGACGTCGTATGTACATTTTAAAAATTTTAAAAAAATATACGACATCACTTTTTTACAATCGACGTTGTATCATTTATTTATTCCGTCAAGAATAACGACGTCGAAAAAATGACGTATATATCAAATAACCAACGTTAAAAGTGTTATTTGTAATAATAGTGTATATTTGTGCATTTGGAACTTGGCATTGAAAACAATTCCATCCGTTCAAGTCGTAGGCCCAACTCATATATAATAAAAGATAAAATGGAATAGTAGTACACCGTATAATATTAATGAAAGAGTTCTATTACATGTACTCTAAATTTTTATTTCCTTAATTTTACTCCCTAGAGTTCTATTATATGTATTTCTAATTCTTACTCCCTCAATTTTACTCACTGATATTATGGATTAATAACCTTTTTTTATATGAGTCTCATTACAAGTATCTACATCAAGATTTTGAGCAATAAGTAAAAGTTGGAAGTATAAAATTTGATTACACATAATAGTTTCCTTACTGAAATATAGGACAACCTTGAATCACAATGCCAGGGGCAGTAGGGCAACTAGCCAAAGGGCAATGGTCATCCAACTCCAAACCCCACCACTTTGGTCCATTGATACCCCCACTCTGCAAAGTGTAATAGCAAAGAATTGCCATGAATGCCACCCCTGCATCCAGCCCAGCCGATAATATGTAATTGTGCCTAGCCCACCACCCCTTGTGTTTCTTGTACACATACAAATTGAAATATAGCCCCACTGCAAACCAACACACATAGTTCACAGATTTCACCATAGGTATCCCACTAGCCCCAGATATCAAAATTGGCATGTTAATCAGACTGACCCATCTCTTCTCTGGGTACTTTCGGCCTAGATACCAAATCGGTATCGGCGCGAGGAGCCCAACGAGGAAGAGGTAGTTGGCGGCCTGGTATATCCCGAGGTTACCAAACATCCGCCTTGGGCTCACGACTCCCCATATGATCGATGCATTGTAGAAAACATCATCCCCGGGGCATGTCCATTGGCTTCCCTCGGGTAGCTTTGATGGGTTGCAGATGTTTTCCACTGTTGTTAAGAGCCACCAACCGGTTCCAAAATGCACACAACATGATAGTAGTGTTCCCACTAGTTGGACCATGAACATAGATCTTGGAGGGATTTTCATGTAGTGGCCAAGCTTGAAATCCGATAAGAACATAAGGGATTGTGAGAGGCTACTTAAACCGTACATCTTGAAAGTCACATTAGCTAAAGGCTTCCCAGGATACATGTAACCCATGATAAGCTCTGCAATTACATTCAGCCCTGCTTGCTGCATAATCAAGATTTTCCACCAAGTTTATTTAACAATGCTAATAATTTCAGAGTTGATAGCTGAGTTGCACATTTATGTTTATATATTATATGCTCAACACACATATACCAAATTGAAGCATGTGATTGTACATTTATGTTTATATATTATATATTCAACATATAGCGTTGTGTTACCTGATTCGTGGTTGCTACTAATACTCCGACAGGAAGGGTGAAGAATAAAGATAGTAACACTGCTAACAGTACACCCCAAAAAGGAAGCTGCAGTTGTCCCCCGAACCCTTGGCAGGCTATAAGTGCTACTCCGACAACGATTACTAAGAGCAAGTAGAACCACCATTGAGGCACATGTTCATAGTTTTTCCTCATCAACCTTGTATGGATGTCACTAAACTTGTCTTGCACAGACGCCTTTGTTTGCTCCCAGATTGTTCTACAAATTCATTGTATATATTGACACATAGTTGAGCGAAGGTAGGTGAAGGGACAATATGCACTACAAAAAAATGCGGGATTAGCGATGGACTTTTCCGTCGCTAAAAAGGGAAAATTCCGTTGCTAAAAGTTGCCTCGCTAAATTTTTGCGACGAAAATTTATTTTGTTGCTAAATATAATGACGGAAAAATTCATCGCTAAACTTAAAAAATCTGTCATTATTTTCCTCCCCGCGATGATATGAATGATGAAATTTGTAAGGGAATAGTGACGGAACACTCCATCGCTAAATTTAGCAATAATGGATTTTTTTCGTCGCTATTTTCCTAGCTCTCACGACGATGCGGGTGACGAAATTTGTAAGGGAATAGCGACGGAATATTCCGTCGCTATTCCGTTGCCATTCTTTATTATTAAAAAAATATTTAGCTACGAATTTTTATGGCAAATATATTATATTAAGAAATTGAAACTCTAATAATAACAAAAGTATGGAAGTGTAAAGTGTTACATTGTTAGAAACATACATAATTCTAATCGTCTCTTAGATTTTCAGCATTTGAATTAGCAGAATGTTTAGCTTGAGTAGTTGAAGGTCACGGCATATAAGTGACTAAAAGCATAAGGAAATAAAGTTGTTTCATCACTACTAGTTATTATTGGGCGGAGGCAGGTGAAGGACCAAGTCTAACACTAGGTGACTAGTGGATTGTTGGACAGATGTATGAAGGATCAAGTCCAACATCCTGCCTCTCGAAAGTGTGGCGGTATAAGGAAATAAAGTTGCGCCTTAACAGCTGTAACGAAGGCAGGTGAAGGGCCAAAGTCTAGCACCATGTGCCTAGGAGATTATTGGGCGGAAGTCTAATTGGGCAAGTCTAGTACCTTGCCTCTAAAAATTGTGGCGATGTAAGGAAATAAATTTGAGCTCTTCGTTACTATCTATAGTTTTTGTCTAGTGGTAAGCGTTTGATCTTAACACATTTTTGCTGTATATCATGTTGGAACTAGACGTGACCACGGTTCGGTTCCGGTTCCGAACCGGCGGTTCACGGTTCCACAATATTGCAAACCGGAACCGGAACCTTAATATAAGGTTCCGGTTCCGGTTCATGAACCGGCGGTTCCGGTTAGAACCGCCGGTTCTAACCTCTTTTTTTTTTTTTTTTTTTGTAAATATATAATATATAAATATCTAATGTATAATATATAATATAATCTAATGTATATAATAATATAATATATAATATGTAAATATATATATCTAATATCTAATATATATATAATATAATATCTAATATATCTAATATCTAATATAATATATATATATATATTTCAATATATATAATACGTAATATATATAGTTCATGGCTACTGCCATAATATATTTACATATATAATATATATTCATGGCAGTTGGCAGTAGCCATGATTTCATGGCTACTGCCAACTGCATTTGCGTGCAGTAGTCACGGTTCTGGACCGGAACCGTCCGGTTCCGGTTCGGAACCGGCGGTTCCGGTTCCATAATTTCTAGAACCTTAACCGGAACCTTATGGGTTCCGGTTAGGAACCGGAACCGGAACCGTACGGTCGGTTCCGGTTCCGGTTCGGTTAGTACAGTGCACGGTTCGGTTCGAACCGGACGGTTCGAACCGAACCGTGGTCATGCCTAGTTGGAACCAATAAATTAAAAGAAATAGAGGATTAAAATACCTACCTGCCATAGAAGAGTGCAACGTGAGAGACAGTTGCAGTCAAGGTTGCAAAGTTGAGACCATAAGTATACACAAAAGCTGTGCTTAAATAAATGTTGCTGTAACTATCATACCCTTGCTGGTCAAATTCAAAGGTTTTCTTATTCAACACTCTGGAAATGTTGTACTCATGTCCATTGGAATCGAAAACATGAGACGAAAAGATAGGGAACTTCTTAGCATCAAACAAGTTAGTCCAATACCAAATCGGGAGCGCTATGTAAGCAACTAGTATGTAACCAATCAACATGTTAATGATGGCAAATGCCGGGGTGGCGAGCGGACTGCCTCGGAAGGCAGCCACAGTGGCCCAATCGAGGGCAAACGAGCCAATACCTAGGCCTTTTAAGCCTGAGCCTAGCTGTTGTGCAGTTACAGAGTCCTTCCATATCCAACATAGGAGTGATAGGGCCGTTATGGATGGGAAAAGGTAGTTAGGGACAATATAGTAGGCGAAGCTGCAGACAAGAACTGTGATGAAGAATTGTAGCCTGGTTAGGCCTCCTTTTGGCCTGGTTTCAACATCATGTAACGCTCTAAAGAGGGAGACTTGAACAAGATTTGAAGGCCACCACATGTAGGGCGAATCAATGAGAAATTTTTTGAAGATTCCAGCCAACCCATATCCAAGCATCTAACAAATCCACAACGCACTACTTTAACATAAGCGTTAAGTTTGACAACTTAAATTAAAGAAAAAGATTAAAAATAATTGGGGTGAATATTAAATCCAAAATAACCACAAAAATTCCATTGACTTGCATTTTTCGGACAAAATCGAGCAAAAAACATAGTCATAGAAATAAGCTTTTGGTTATGGTGAGAGACTGTGCACCCCCATCTCTTAAGATAGGTCAGGAGTTCAAACCCCTTCCTATATGGAAAAACCAATATGGTCACCAATCTGCCGACCCAGTGCAATTATGAATTAATTTGAGTATGATACGAACTTAAAGGTGTGTCCCCTAGTTACCTGAGTGCTGAATGTCAACAATAATGCTGCAAGTGGATGAATATCGCGGTGGTAAAAAGCTTTCATCATGGTGATGATACTCACTGCAAAAGATGAATCGGAACCTGAACTGGCAAATATGGTGATCAATACGTGCTCTTTAATGTTAAACGGCCCTGGATTCAAAGAAAACGACCATTTTGTGGCTGGAATTTGGACCACTTTTGTAGGCAGATATGCTGCCATGAGCTTCCCAATGGGCAGCACAACAATCTGAGTAGAGACAGACGATACATAAATCGCATTTTGGCGAAAACCAAAGAACTGATTCAGGAATGCCAAAATGACACAAGACGTCACACCCAAAACCCATGTCCGAAATGTCACACAAGGCATAGTTGGGTCGTCCGTGATTGGCACTGTGAGCCGCACTTCCTCGATTGGGGAATCATTTATTTCATCTGCACATAATAATTATATTATTGGTGTCATTGGCAACAGGAAAGCTAATATAAGAACAAAAATGCATGCATGCCACATGTCTGTTCACTTACTAATCATAATGTTACAAGTTGGACTCGACCTACCTATTGATCGACCTTCTTTACTTAAATTGATTTATCTCATTGTTGTCTTTTACCTTCTAGGTCACAAGACAAGGTTTACCTATTACATAATTCATGTTGTGTCTACTGGTTACCCTCGTCACCCAAAAAAAAATAAAAAATGCATGCAAGAAAAGGAGAAATGGAGGTTTACCAGCAGAGGATTCAACAGCAGAAATCCCAGTATTCTCCATTTAATGTAACAACCTAGAAGAGTTCTTGAAAGAGGACACTATATCATATCATGGGGGGTTGAAGTGTCCCTGAGATTCTAATTACGCACTCTTTCTATTGTTTTGAATGCAGACCAGCCAATTCTTGGAACGAAAGAGAGAGTATATATAAAGTTGGTGCCTTTCAAAAAAAAAAAAAAAAAAAAAAGTTGGTGAAGAAAAAGTAACACGGTGACAAGGACGTCTTGCCTGACATAGCTAACATTAAACAGAAAAAGCCAATTCAATTAACAAACTGAATTTGTATTATTTACAAAACTATGTATACGTTCCAATATATTTGACTATTATTGTATCTTTAGGTAAAGCCAAATATATTACTTTGTTAAATTTTGAAAGAATTACACTTTAGTCCCTAAGTTATAAGATAATTGTAAGATCTATCATTGTTAATCGTGCTCACTTCAAATTTCGTCTTTATTTTCTTTTCCTAATAGGTCAATCTCACTTCTTGTCTCCAAACTATAACAAAGAACAAAATTTATAACGTTAGTTATAGTTTCGGGAAGAGAAATGAGCACCTACAATTAACAAGTAGCTGGAATTTGGACATAGCTAAAATTAAACAGAAAATGACAATTCAATTAACAAACTGAATTTGTATTATTTACACAATTATGTATACGTTCCAATATATATATTTGACTATTATTGTATGTAAAGCCAAATATATTACTCCGTACTTTGTTAAATTTTAGAAAAATTGCACTTTTAATCTCCAAGTTGGCAAGTTATAGGATAAGTGTAGGATTCATCCTTACTTGTTGATCGTGCTCACTTTAAATTTCGTCTTTTTTTTTTTCTAGCAGGTCGTGCTCACTTCTTGTCCCCAAACTATAAAAAAAAAGATAAAATTTACGACGTCAGCGCGATAACTTCGGGGAGAGAAATGAGCACAATTAACGAGTAGCTAGAATTTGGACATAGCTAACATTAAACGGAAAATGACAATTCAATTAACAAACTGAATTTGTATTATTTACACAACTATATATACGTTCCTATATATATATATATATATATATATATATATATATATTTGGCTATTATTGGATCTTTATGTAAAACCAAATAAATATATTGCTTTGTTAAATTTTTATTTAAAATATTATTGTTTTTATCAAATGATCAAATATTACAAATTAGCAATGTAAAATAGACATACAAACAAACAAAATACCTATATTGCTCCAAATCGCATGGACGTACTCTAGAAAACTAGCTAAATCATAATTAAAAGAGGGCAAAAACTTGCATATAAGTATTACAATATCTATCATAAATAATGATTTATTTTTATTTAAATTGACAATTAAATTTTTTACAATAAGAATTACTTTCATAAGTAACATTTTACATATATAAATATTACAATATTTACATTAAAATTACACTTTGTAAATATCACAATTATAGTTATTATAAGTATTACAATATTTATCATTAGTAACAATTATTTTACCCTAAATAGTATCACAATTTCACATATAATATCTATTATAAGTAACATATTATTTATTTTAAATTGGTATTTTTTTTTGAAAAATTTTAAATTGGTATTAAATATTTTAAAATAAATATTACTCCGTATAATTTATATCATAAGTAACAAACAACTATTCTAAATATATTTGACTCGTCTTACGGACTAAGATATGTGAGATCTCACACAAGTGTATTCCACTCTTTAAGGATTGAAAGCAAAGCTATGTGACATTAATTAATCACATTATACAGACAAACCAATCCAAACTAGTACACTCAATTAAACCAAACACAGAAAATACAGGACATCAAAAAGTGACACAAGACCACTACTACAAGAATATCATATAACTACACACTTATAACGGAGATTTTAAAATCGCCGTTAAAATATTACATAAAATAATAATTAAAAAAAAAAAAAAGAGTTAACATAGGTTTTTAAAAACAGGCGACGTCATTAATAATTACGGAGTTTTTTTTATTTAAAAACGCTACAACGTCGGTTTTTTAAAAACCGACGTAATAAAAAAATAATTTTAATTTTAATATTTTGCCTATTTAACATACTGCTTCTGTTATTTTAATAACCGACATCGTATGTTTATGTTTTTTGTCTTTAAAAAGAATTATATAAGAAACGGAGTCGTATTTCCTAGAAAACCGACATTGTTTTATTTTTAAAAAATTTTAAAAATTGTATAAATGACCTCGATTTTCTTGATAAAAGTGACTTCGTTTATCTAATTTATTATTAAAAAAAGACATAAGAAACAACGTCGATTTCCCAAGTCTAAAGTGTTTGAACAAAATTCGTGACAGAGGGTTTGTCTGCCACTTTGCCAAATGCCAATCACATTCCAATATGTTTTCCAAGTCTTTTGATAACTAATTATGACTGTCTTGGTCATGCTTATGTATGCCCCGATAATTACTTACATCGCAACTTTCTAAGTTTTTTCAAGTTTTTTTTTTTTTTTTTTTTATATTTTAAAGAAACTTTGTAAGTCTTTTGATGACTTATCTTATTCATTCTTCCAAGTGTTGTTCCATTGCATATGCTTGATGCTTGGCCTATGTTTTCTCATAGCATCAGCTGTCAAGAAATTGTGTACACTTTGTCTAGAGTTAGTTATACGTATATTTTAAATAGCAAAAATTTGGGTGAGACCGTCTCACCATAGGACGGATCGGGTCAATATAAAAATGTAATAATATTTATACGCACAAATGTCATACTTATATGCTCAAATGTAATACTAATCAAGAATATAAATTTTTGTTACTTATAAAGGTAAATGTAATACTTTTAAGTATTATGAATAATGGGCAATTGCCAACATTATGTATTTATTTAAAAGTATTACATTTTTCCTCAAAAGTATTATATTTTCCTTATAAATAAGGGACACTTGCCAACATTACGTATTATGAAAAATGTAATACTTTTGATGAAAAATATAATATTTTTACATCAAAATGTAAAAGTATTACATTTTCCCTCATAAGTAACAAACATTTTATTCCAGATTAGTATTACATTTGAGTATATAAGTATGACATTTCCACATATAAGTATGATATTTGCATGTTGTTTCGACCAGACCTGACCCGTCTCACGAATAAGGATCCGTGAGACGGTCTCACACAAGTGTATGTGACCCTTAATAATAATAATAATAATAATAATAATAATAATAATATTATTATTATTATTATTATTATTATTAGAGTAAAATTCCACTAAAAGGTCCTCTGACTTTGAGGCATTACCAGTTTTGATCCTCAACTTACAAGTCTACCATAATATGTTCTTCAACTTCTCTAAACTACCACTAATAGTCCTTTGAGTTTGAGATGCTACCAATTTTGGTCATCAACTTACAAACTTACCACAATATGTCCTCCAACTTCTCTAAAACTACCACAAATAGTCTATTTTTTCATTTTTTTTAACTTTATTTTATTTTATTTATTTATTTATTGTAAATGAGTCATAAAAATTGTACTAGAGTTAGAAACACACTTATTGAATTTAAATGTACATATTATGTATTTTGAATTATTTAGATATGTAAAAAATTTCACTTACTGGCTTACTGCACGTTTTTTTAGAGAAATTTTTTACACATTTTTTTCATAAGTATGAAGATTTAGTAGAGTTAATCTATTATGTCTTTTTTTTTTTTTTTTTTTTTACCAAGTATAGTAAACTGAATTGGTAAATTTTAACATTTGTGCTTTAATTTTGTTGAATACCAGGTTATCCAAATTGCTTGTTCCATTCTGGAACATCATAAATTCTTTTCTCCAATTCCGATCCTAGCTTCTATTCTTTCTTGCGTTCTGTTTTTCTTTCAACACAAAATTATTTATCATTACAACAATTTTTAATTTACTAGATTGATGATGATCTTATATTCTGAATGTCGGATTATATTGTACATAATATGTACATTTAGATTCAATAAGTGTATTTCTAATTATAATACAATTTTTAGGACTCATTTACCAAAAAAATAAAAAAGAAAAAGAATACATGACTATTTGTGGAAGTTTTAGAGAAGTTGGATGACATATTGTGGTAAGTTTGTAAATTGATGACTAAAGTTGGTAGCATCTCAAACTCAAAGGACTATTAGTGGTAGTTTAAAGAAGTTGGAGGACTTATTATAGTAGACTTGTAAGTTGAGAGCCAAAAACTGATAATGCCTCAAAGTCAGAGGACCTTTAGTGAAATTTACACTTATTATTATTATTATAATTATTATTATTATTATTATACAATGAAATTTATAATCCATATTTTGCATTTCAAAATTAATGTGGTAAAAAAAATTCTATCATTTTAATATTGGGTCACACTTGTGTGAGACCGTCTCACTGATCATTTTCCGTGAGACGAATCGGGTGGGGTTGGATCAACATGCAAATGTCATACTTATATGCGCAAATATCATATTTATATGCTAAAATGTAATACTAATCAGGAATAAAATGTTTGTAACTTATAAGGAAAAAATGTAATACTTTTGAGGAAAAATGTAATAATTTTATTTTTTGATGTAAAAGTATTACATTTTCCTTAATAAGTAATGTTGGCAAGTGTTTGTTACTCACTTATAAAGTTATAAGGGAAAATATAATACTTTTGAGAAAAATGTAAAAGTATTAGTTTTTTGAAAGCAATAAAAATTAAACAAGCTAGACTAATGCATAAGAGCATAAATGAAGTTAGGAGGGACGAAGTCCTAGTATAAAGAGTTAGCCTGATCGTAAGTCACCAAGGCAAGAGAATGAGCTATCATATTAGAAGATTTAGGGGCTAAACTAACAATGCAATCAGAAAATGTAGAAATAATAGTCCTACAAACATTAATAACAAAGCCAACATGTGAACGGAGCTCAATATTAATTAGGTGTTGATAAGAAGCGATGCAGATTAGAGCAATCCGTATGAATCTTGACCGATGTCACACCACGATCTTTGAGCCTCATTTGGATATGCCTAGGCTGAGATATGGTCAGATTACCGAGATGTCGCCATATGTTTAGCGGGAATTCCAACTCTTTGGTCTTTTGCTCCACTTTACCCTTGTTTTGTTCTTGTGATCAAATCCATTGAAAGTGCCACTCTTTGGCTCCTTTAAAGTATTTTAGCCATCCTCTTAGCTCCACCTTGGCTCCCATTCACGCGAGATTCATTCAAAATGCCCCGAAAGGCATGCATTATTATCTTCAATTCAACAATTTATGCACCTAAGGATATAAACAAATGAATTAAGGCACATTTTGCATAAAAACAAAATATTTATCATTCAAAATAGGTTTATATATGGGGTTGAAACATGGACTTATCATGGACCACCACACATAGGGCATGAAAGATCCACATCTACTCTCTTTGAAATAGGGTTAGTGGTAGTGGGTAGAATGTTATTTATAGTTCTCCATAAGAAGGTCCTCCACTGGGGGGGGGGGGGGGACTTGATCTTCCATAAAGACACCCATTTATTAAAACTCCCGAATCAACATTAAATTCCCCAATAATGTGTCTATACCCACTTTTAACCATATAACACCCCTAGGGTCCTCATACTAGTACCACGAGTCTTCATAGTTTGGGCTTAAAGGGACCATAGAAATTTGTTCCACATCACTAGGTAGAAAAATATCCCTAAAAACAAACAAGTCCCAAGAATTCGTATCATTATCAATCAAGCCAGAGACCTTGGATTCACTCAACTCATGGGGCATAATACTCTGAACCATAAGATTGGCCTTATCTAGGAGCCATGGGTGACTACAGATCAAAGAAGAATATAATTATCGTTGCCAATTCTACGTCGGACGCCATTATAGATTAAATCATGAGAAGCCATAATACTACACCAACAGTAACTCCGGAAACTACCCATAGTAGCATCAATAAACTAAGAGTTAGGGAAGTACGTGGCTTTATAGATACGAGCCACCAAGGACTGTGGCTTAGTAAGGAACCGCCAAGCTTGCTTGCCTAACATAGCAAAATTAAACGAACGAAGGTCCTTAAAGCCCAATCCTCCAAACTTCTTTGGATAAACGATCCCAGGCTTTCCAATGGATCCCTCCACCATATTGACCACTTGTACCCACTAGTACAGAATCAATCATATATACCTGAAGAATCTGCGTCCGAAGTTTAAACACTGGACGCGCAAAGTAGTGCGGTAGCATTTTTGTAACTAAAATGTCACTATATATTTTATTTTTTACTTTTTATTTTAAATAAGAAACCATCTGCGAACTTCGGTTGCAGATAATTAGGGTTTTTCTTAACAAAACCACCCCCAGCCCTTCGTCATCCCCACACCTTCATCTTCCACCCAACAGCCGACGCTCTCCATCTCCCCCTCCGCCGCTCTCAATTTCCCCCTTCGCCGCTCTCCATCTCCAGCCATCGCTCGCCATCCCTCGTCCAACAGCCGTTGCTCGCCTCTCGCTGTAACACCCCAATTTTCACATCTTGGATTTATTACAAAATCCTTAAAATATAATACATTGCGGAAGCGTCTAACCAGCAGAAAACTGGGTGCTACCGCCACACCTAGAGTGAATTCTATCACCTCTTTGACAAACTCCACTCTAAGTGCACAGGCTAAACTTACAACATTAACAACAATTCTTGTCTACATCAAAGAGTAGACCCCAACCTGCACTTCCATCCTATTTAGAGCTCATCGGCTACAGGGCTCCACACTAATCTGCAACTGATAAGAACACATTGAAGTGTAGTTAGCGCGACGGCTAAGTAAGGAAATCCATTTGTCACTTAAAAGTAGACAAAGGTTTGAAAACATTTAGTGAAACAACATCCACTCGTCTCGTAAGACAAAATCATTTCTTTCTCAAAGACGTTACAAAATAACTCTTTTCTCGTCTTTAAAACTTCCTTAGTTTCATATAGTAAGAGTGAGGCCTACAACCTCGGGCCATGGCACTCCAGCCCTCCCGTAGGTTCCTCCCTTATCCCAACCCCGGGCTGTGGCACTCAAGCCTTCCCGTGGGCACCTCTCCTTATTCCAACATGACGACATAACGGCGAATAGACTTCGCTCTAACAATATAACGACCACTGGGCCATGGGCACTTAAAGCCACCCGTGGGTCAATCAAGGTCCTCCTCACTTACTTTAGAAACTACGGTTTTGAAAATATGATTCTTCCTTCAATTTTTTTTACTCAAATCATTTCTTTTGGACATATTTCACCAATGAGTCCAATATTTGAAATCGGCTACCTCTTTAGCCCCTGAAGGATTTTCAAACATCATTTTCTCAAACAATAATGTTTTGACAACCTTTATATCAAAATAGCATACGTTTTTCAACGTAAGTTTTCATAAACATTTTTGGATACACTTCATATGTCCATCTCACACTTAAAATCAACCAACATCCTTAACTATCGTCCTCAACAACTTCCACTATGATCAACACCATTAGATCATAACTTGAGGATATCGTACATCCAAATATATATAAATTCTAATAGGTAAGGTCATTGCCTAACCATAACCCAAAAA
>NC_044916.1:8288864-8289316 GCF_003576645.1 Ipomoea triloba
TAATCCACGTCCTTAGCATCACCTAATCACCATTAACTCACTAACTACCTCACAATTATCATTAACACATCCATAATCATACTAAGCATAATTCAGAAAATTTTAGCTTGGCGCAGTCCGAAAGATTGAGCCGTTCAGAAAATTTTAGCTTGGCGCAGTCCGAAAGATTGAGCCGGTAAAAAAATTTTAGCTTGGCGCAGTCCGAAAGATTGAGCCGGTAAAAATAGTTCCCGAACTCTTTTTCACTTGAAATTTTTATGGTAGAACCCCAACTTATAATACTTGATGTCCATAAAAAGTTTTGGTCATTTTGATCCACGAATAAACACAGAAAATTCCATCTTTGCCCTTGGCAGTGTGCTGTCCGGAATTTTTCTCTCTCTGGACCAGTTTTGGAGAAAAATTCGAAAACCATACTTATACTACTCCGATCATTATGAAATTTTATATGC